>NC_088226.1:22053443-22353443 GCF_036934945.1 Oncorhynchus masou masou | reverse complement strand
TACATTGGGAAGATAGTGTGACAGTGCAGAGAAGCAAAGGCAGAGTGGCCAAAACTGTGCTCAAACAGGGCTCGTACATACATTATTGTAAGGCATGTGAGGTCCCAAGTGGTAAACGCTACACCAGACTATAGCACGTCGATCAGGGATCATCAACTAGATTCAGCCAGGGGCCGATTTTATCTTGAGCGGATCGTTTGGGGGCCCGGAACATTACAATTTGTAGACTGCAAATTGACCGCAAGAAGAATCATATTTGACAAAAATAGAATCATTTCAAACGTTGCTTACGTTTGTATCCATTCACGTGTCTCTCTATTATGCGTAGCAATACTTGGGAACAGATTTCCAAATTGAAAATCACTTGGACCTGGTTGTCTGGTGTTTTTACAGTCTTTTTATGTCCAACAATGAAAAAAAAATCTTTAAAAGAGCTCAGAAAACTGCCAGTTGGGGAACCCTGATGTAGTGTGATTTTCCAGACTACAGAGAGCTACACTGTATAGTGTGATTACTCACTGTCCAGACTGCAGAGGGCTACACTGTATAGTGTGATTACTCACTGTCCAGACTACAGAGAGCTACACTGTATAGTGTGATTACTCACTGTCCAGACTACAGAGAGCTACACTGTATAGTGTGATTACTCACTGTCCAGACTGCAGAGGGCTACACTGTATAGTGTGATTACTCACTGTCCAGACTGCAGAGAGCTACACTGTAAGTGTGATTACTCACTGTCCAGACTACAGAGGGCTACACTGTATAGTGTGATTACTCACTGTCCAGACTACAGAGAGCTACACTGTATAGTGGGATTACTCACTGTCCAGACTACAGAGAGCTACACTGTATAGTGTGATTACTCACTGTCCAGACTGCAGAGGGCTACACTGTATAGTGTGATTACTCACTGTCCAGACTACAGAGAGCTACACTGTATAGTGTGATTACTCACTGTCCAGACTACAGAGAGCTACACTGTATAGTGTGATTACTCACTGTCCAGACTACAGAGAGCTACACTGTATAGTGTGATTACTCACTGTCCAGACTACAGAGAGCTACACTGTATAGTGTGATTACTCACTGTCCAGACTGCAGATCCTTCTCGCTCACCACAGCACAGTTTGTCAACGACAGGTCATCTGTCGGGCATCGTGCCGCTTGCATCGTCTGCAGTGGAGAACAGAAAGAGAGAGAGAGAGAGAGAGAGAGAGAGAGAGAGAGAGAGAAGAGAGAAAGAGAGAGAAGAGAAGGAGGGAAGAAGGAAGTGGGATAAATTGAAGGGGAGATATCACTCCAGTAGTTGAGTGGTGACGCAGCATTTCCTTTCCATTTCCCAAAGGAAAACTCATTTTACATTTAGTAGCATCATCAAGCAACTTGGGTTTCCTTGTTGAGACTGAGGCTAAGAAACAACCAGGAGACACACCAATGATGACCTCTTGACTTTCATCAAAAATCATGAAGAAACATCCAGTTCAATTCTGGTAGTTCACACTATGGTGTTTGGGTATATAATGAACCATTCAACAGTATCCTGTAGATATGTCACAGAATTTATTTGGGTGGAACATTGATCATGTTTAGTTTCTCTGCAAATTCAACATATTTCAACTCATTAGGCAACAGCAATGTTTGTCCAACATCACAAGACAGTCAAATGCATACATAAAACAGACAACGCCAGAGAGCAGCAAGAAGCAGCCGACACAGTTAGCTAGTTAGTTCATTTGTTAGGATCTGTTACAGTCGTTACAAGACTGTGAATGAACGAATGGACAGATGACATACAAAATACAATGAATCCAAAGGCAAATTCAAAAGGCGAGATATAAAAACAAAAGAACACTTCTTTCTTAGTCGCGGTAACTTATCGAAACACAATTCTTGTTGGCGAGTTTCTACACTCTTATGTCAGACTATTGCACGGATCCACGGCATTGACATCCTCTTCCGTAACTCTGTTCGCACAATTCACGGAGCGAAAAGGTTACAGAGTGAAAATGAATCTCGCAAATCTTTTTTGCTGCTAAGCGCACAGCTTCCAGACCGCCTGTGAACTGTCACAACATACCAAGGACACTACGCAGTACAGAGCCTTCCCTTTAGTACACAAGACAAACCTCAACACTTTCAGTTAAAAGAGAAAAGATGAGAAAAAGAAAGAACATATTGTTCCAATTAAAAATCCCAGAGAAGGCCATGTTACAAAAGGGTTGTTGTGACGACAAAATACACTTTTCAGGGCGGCAGGGTAGCCTCGTGGTTAGAGCGTTGGATTAGTAACCGGAAGGTTGCAAGTTCAAATCCCCGAGCTGACAAGGTACAAATGTGTCGTTCTTCCCCTGAACAGGCAGTTAAACCACTGTTCCTAGGCCGTCATTGACAATAAGATGTTTTTCTTTACTGACTTGCCTAGTAAAATAAAATAAAAGGACAGAAAGTGATCTGGATAATGACACACTACTACTTACTCCAGCTTTTAAGACAAAACAGGGGAGATTGAGAACCCTCTATCTCAAGACTAGTCTAGACCATTTAAAAACAGTCTTGGTCTGGGCCACATTGCCAGAGGTCTGGGTCTGAGTTGATGGTCTATGATGAGACCGCGGTCTTTGTTTATTTTCAACTCATGATGACAAGATGCATCTTTGAATACCATCTTGTCAGTTACTGTATGTGGCCATGTATGAGTGAAATAACACACAAGTCCATCACTTGTCAGAGCCAAGTTGGACTAAAATAACAACGGGTTTGGTCTGGGTATAAATAGGTTGCATCTTCGTCTGGGTGTCATAAGGTGTGGTCTTAGTCTGGGTCTTTAATTAATGACATAACAAGGAGACGAATCACCATTCATTTCAGTTCGATTTTATACAATCCTATACGTTGGTTGTGAACGTACCCTGTGAAGATGTGCTTGCCATAGCCATCTCTGATTTAGCTTACTCATAGTTAGACACAGGCCTGCCATGTACGCTTGCTTGTCTGACATTTGAGCGCTGGCGGCTGGGGAGCGGAGAGCGAGGAGAAAGGGCAGAGGGTGTTGGGAGTCGTAATGTTTGGGAGCAAAGGGAATGCTTGGGTTGTGGTAAGTTATAGAGAGGTGCGTATTGCACTGCAGTGCTGGCACACTGCCCTGCCCCATTTCTAAAATCATCACATGCGGTCTAGCCTACCCCTTCATCTACCATACCGCCAGAGCTCGCTCAGCCAGAAGACAAATAAATAGGCTTAAGCTTTTCCGCTTGACCCCCGGGTTCAAGCGTAGGTCTGTACACTCTTAGTGAAACTGCAGTGGAGGAGTAATGGATGATAATGAATTGCTTGTGCACTCAATCAAATATCTTCCCTCTCTGCATTTGCAACTCCGTCAATGGATCTGCAATGGCAGATGATATGTACCATATCGATATAGTTTCTCCTGAGACAGTCACTACCAGGGGTGAGAGCAGTGGCAGCAGGGGGGGGGGGGGGGCTTTCGATAGACCCTGGGAGTTGACGAGGCGGATAAAGCTATTTTCAGTAAAGCCGACTGACTGTCCAATTAAGCTGTTAGACGTTTAGCGGGTGGCGTGGGAGTTCATACATGAGGGAATGACTAACATACATACCTTGAAAAATATTACGACCTGGGGGCCAACGTACGCAAGCAAAGAGGGAGGGGAAGAGGAGGACATAAGACAGAGAATTGAGACAACCAGGACCACTGTCTGTCAAAGGGCTGAAGCAGCATCGGGTGCATTGGTTCACAATCGAAGGAATACCACTTTGACAGTGGCAGGTGGCAAGCGCATGCAGGGCGGGGCAGAGTTGGGGTCATTCTTATCATTTATTTCACTCACTTTAGTTTTGTTCCCGTCCTGAACTGCACCAAAGCATGTGGACATTTTGACGTCAGTGAATTTACACTGCCCAAATCAATTGGTCTGTGGCTAGAGTCTTGTTTTTGAAATGTGAGTGTTTAGCAAGCTAAGCGTCTACAATAAACTATACCCAAAAATCTGGTAGTATTGTCATTTTGTCGGTCATATATGCTTAACAGTCTTATGTAGATCTTACACAAGGAAGAGATTCATTCTTCACATTGTAAACATAAAATATTGTCTTAATGTGAGAACTAATATGAGTTTCCATGAGAGCAGAAATCTTTCGTATTTTTGGTGAGTTTATGTGATGAATGGATGGAACGCCAGGGTTACTGTCATGTATGGCTAATTAAAATGGTAATAGGAGCTGTATTATGCACAAACAAGCAAGACATGACATGGTTTTGAATATGTAGTAAGAATAAAACCCTTAACATAAATACCTTCATTCATAACAGAAGTTAATGCATTTAATGAGACACCATTTGGATTCAAAGTTGTCACGCCACACACACCCCGAAGACTGTATTGAAAACATATATCACAAATGGCTCATTGGTGCTGATACGCTGCAGTCAGGACTAAGAATAGAGGGTGTTCACTGATCCGTCTTATGATTGCGGTATAGACACACACACACACACACACACACACACACACACACCGCACACACACAATCCTAAATCTTGATGCCCCGCCCAGCCCTGCAGTCTTGTAGGACAGAACACTCCGGGCTTTTTCTCCTGCCTTATTTCAGGAATCCCTTTTCAATATTCCATCAGCTGGAGTCCTGGGGGAGGTATCCATTCAGATGTCTGTGCTGGAGATCGATATGCATGGATGCAACCAGTAGGAGGAGCCATTCACCTATGCCTCTAGTCAGCTTAGTGCATCAGGTTCACCCAATGATGTATACAGTAGAAACACAAATAAACTGAGTATAGAACACATTAAGGAAACCTGCTCTTTCCATGACATAGACTGACCAGGTGAATCCAGTATGAAAGCTGAGATTCCTTACTGATGTCACTTGTCAAACCCACTACAATCAGTGTCGACGAAGGGGAGGAGAAAGGTTAAAGAATGATTTTTAAGCCTTGAGACAATTGAGACATGGATAGTGTGTGTGTGCCATTCGTAGGTTGAATGAGCCAGATGAAAGATATAAGTGCCTTTGAACGGGGTATGGTAGTAGGTGCCAGGTGCTCCAGTTTATGTCAAGTACTGTGAAGTTGCTGGGTTTGTCACGCTCAACAGTTTTCCATTTGTATTAAGAATGGTCTACCACCCAAAGGGCATCAAGACAACTTGACACAACTGTGGGAAGCATTGGAGTCAACGTGGGCCAGCATCCCTGTGGAACACTTTCAACACCTTGTAGAGTCCATGCCCTGACGAATTGAGGCTGTTCTGAGAACAAATTGAGGGTGCAACTCAATATTAGGAATGTGTTCCTAATATTTGGTATTCTCAGTGTATATGAATATACTATATATGCCTACGGGCCAATATTTTATGTTTACAAAACCACAATATTTCTGCAATAATTTCAAATGAGGCGTTACTTTTTCTATGGTAGTTTGGCAATCTTACCAGTATATTATGTCTACAAATCAGTTTTTCTCTCAAGTGCATACACAATCTATTTCACAAACTGATTTGGGATCAGTTCTCCCTACACCAATATTTACTTGAAACCATTGTAAGCGAGTCAACAGGTCAGATTTTGAAGGGCATTTAGAGTCAGCACAGGGATACAGTTGAAGTCAGAAGTTTACATACACCTTAGCCAAATACATTTAAACTTTAAATTCCCTGTCAGTTAGGTCAGTTAGGATCACCACTTGATTTTAAGAATGTGAAATGTAAGAATAATAGTTGAGAGAATGATTTATTTCAGATTTTATTTCTTTCATCACATTCCCAGTGGGTCAGAAGTTAACATACACTCAATTAGTATTTGGTAGCATTGACTTTAAAGTGTTTAACTTGGGTCAAACGTTTCGGGCAGCCTTCCACAAGCTTCCCACAATAAGTTGGATGAATTTTGGCCCATTCCTCCTGACAGAGCTGGTGTAACTGAGTCAGATTTGTAGGCCGCCTTGCTCGCACATGCTTTTTCAGTTCTGCCCAGGAACTTTCTATAGGATTGAGGTCAAAGCTTTGAGATTACCACTCCAATAGCTTGACTGTGTTGTCCTTAAGTCATTTTGCCACAACCTTGGAAGTATGTTTGCGGTCATTGTCCATTTGGATGACCCATTTGCGACTAAGCTTTAACTTCCTGACTGATGTCTTGAGATGTTGCTTCAATATATCCACATCATTTTCCTGCCTCATGATGCCATCTATTTCGTGAAGTGCACCAGTCCCTCCTGCAGCAAAGCACCCCCACAACATGATGCTGCCACCTCCGTGCTTCACGGTTGGGATGGTGTTCTTCTGCTTTGCAAGCCTCCCCTTTTTTCTCCAAACGATGGACATTATGGCCAAACAGTTCTATTGTTGTTTCATCAGACCAGAGGACATTTTGCCAAAAAGTACGATCATTGTCCCCATGTGCAGTTGCAAACCGTAGTCTGGCTTTTTTATGGTGGTTTTGGAACAGTAGCTTCTTCCTTGCTGAGCGGCCTTTCAGGTTATGTCAACATAGGACTTGTTTTACTGTGGATATAGATACTTTTGTACCTGTTTCCTCCAGTATCTTCACAATGTCCTTTGGTGTTGTTCTGGGATTGATTTGCACTTTTCGCACCAAAGTACGTTCATCTCTCCTTCCTGAGAGGTATGATGGCTTCGTGGTCCCATGGTGTTTATATTTGCATACTATTGTTTGTACAGATGAACGTGGTACCTTCAGGCGTTTGGAAATTGCTCCCAATGATGAACCAGACATGTGGAAGTTTACAATTTTGTTTCTGAGGTCTTGGCTGATTTCTTTTGATTTTCCCATGATGTTATGCAAAGAGGCACTGAGTTTGAAGGTAGGCCTTGAAATACATCCACAGGTACACTTCCAATTGACTCAAATGATGTCAATTAGCCTATCAGAAGCTTCTAAAGCAATGACATCATTTTCTGGAATTTTCCAAGCTGTTTAAACGCACAGTCAACATAGTGTATGTAAACTTCTGACCCATTGGAATTGTGATACAGTGAATTATAAGTGAAATAATCTGTCTGTAAACAATTGCTGGAAAAATTACTTGTGTCATGCACAAAGTAGATGTCCTAACCGACTTGCCAAAACTATAGTTTGTTAACAAGAAATTTGTGGAGTGGTTGAAAAACGAGTTTTAATGACTCCAACCTGGTGTATGTAAACTTCCGACTTCAATTGTATGTGTTATGAATTCAGAAGCAGCTGAAGACATTGAGCTAATACGGTAGGTTTGAAAGCCAATTCCTTTTTCAATTTCAGATCAATCACTTTAAATTAGTTCTTGGCGGTCTTCCCCTACTGGAAAGTAATTACATTGAAGTTGGAGAGATTTAATGGCAGGGAGAGACCATGCAGACACATCAAACCTGCAGGGTATGTCATGTTTTGTAGAGGAAGATTCAAAAAGGTCATGTGCTTGTATTTGTTCTGTGCAATTTGGCTACGTTGTGCAGTAGGGAATTTCCCATTCTATAATTGAGTGACAATTTAGCTGATAAATGTGAAAGATGAGAGATAATTGCAACATGATTATTATACTTTTTAATATTTTATTTTGCATATGTCCAGCCGGGCAATGAAGCTTCAAGCTTTTGAAAATATATCAGGCAGATTTTGCTACCAAGGATGTCTATGCCTCCTGGTTCCATTCCAATACAATTAAACTCACATGAGTTATTTTTTTGCTTTGTCCTCATTAGCTGATTCTGCTGCATGCTCTTTGTTTGACGCACCACTGCTTAGCGAGTGAACGCATCACAGCGGGGCAAGAGGACACATCTGAAGGTTGCTCTTGTCCTAGACAAAACACCCTGCTCATCACCCTGCTCAGAATCCGAGAGAATACCTCAACTCAACTACGAGCTCTTCTTGTTTTGTACAGTCTAAGCATAATCACATCACAACTATCAGATGAATTGTGTGTCTGATGAAAAGAGTGTTTGAACTGTTCAAGCCTGGTCCACTGCAATGACCCCACGGCACATAGTGGCACTCTCTCTAAATATAGCTGCAGCTCAACACTCACACAGATGAAGGCCCTACACCAACACAGGGATTACATATTACACAGACACCCACACACACGCTGTACACTCATACGCATGTATATGTGTATATAGGCACATAACATATACATATAGAGATGTGGCTGTAATTCAGCAATAAGGATGAATATACCACGGCTAAGGGCTGTTCTTAGGCACGACGCATCGCCGAGATATGGCTATAAAGACACACAACCCATGTTGTTATAACATTTTCAATATATGCTGTGCATATATAGGCCTATAGACATATTAGTGAGGCTAGTGTTTTTGTCATGTGACATATCTGAGGTTTAAAAAACATGGCTGCAGACTGAATAATTAAATGAGACCAATTTTATATGTCAGATACAACAGTGCTGTGTATTACTGAACACGTGACTAACAGCGAGGGAGATGTTTGACACTATGCTGTTATGAGATCATTTGTTTCCCAGAAGCCTAGCTAAATTAATTGTGGAGAGCTAAAATGCTCTCATCATTAAACCCTCCTCTGGTTCATGTTCTTGTTATGTTTAAACTGGTCTTGGTCTCATCATGTTAGTGCTGAGCGATTAGTGATTTTCGAGTTCGGTTTGGTTTCGGTTCGATTCTGAAATAAAATTATCCCGGTTTTATGATTTCCGTTTTCTTTTTTCACATTAAATGCACAAATAATTATGACATTAAAATAATTTGAGATTTTTTATGGGGATTGCCAAAATATTTTAAATATCCCATTGTCTCCGTCAGGTCCACATTGGGTAGAAATTGGGTAGACAAATTAGGAATTTACTATGAAATAATAAAATATTTCAATTGTGTATATTACTTAGCTTTTATTTGATGACTTTATTATTTGTATTCCTTCAAGTCATCATCTCATCACTGCTCAGGCAGTAGCAGCCAGCCAACATTATCTCTGTTCTCTCCATACTGTACTGTCCTTAGTCATCCTATTTAGCTAAGCTAAGCTAGCCTGCCTAAGTATGCTGCAGAGTTATCATTTCACTAGTTCTTCAAAGTAGATTAGGCATACTTCCCCAAACAGTCTCTATCCCTCTCTCTCATCGTTGTGCTGTGCACATTCATCATGTGGTCTATGCGGTCTGTGTGCATCGAACCCATGGTTAGAGCTACTTTCCAAAAATGAAACATGTCGTGAGCTACTTATTTTGTTATAACTTTCAAATAGGCACATTCTTCTCCTCTGCCCTGCAACTCTTTGGTGTACAAGATATATGTTTTCTGTCAATATACCTGGTAAAATAATGGTTAACAAACAGAACCAAAAATCTCACATTTGGACAATCTCAGATCAAAGGACAGATTTCTACCGGTCTAATATCCATTGCTCCTGTTTCTTGGCCCAAGCAAGTCTCTTCTTTTTATTAGTGTCCTTTAGTAGTAGTTTCTTTGCTGCATTTTGACCATGAAGGCCTGAGTCACGCAGTCTCCTCTGAACAGTTGATGTTGAGATGTGTCTGTTTCTTGAACTCTGAAGCATTTATTTGGGCTGCAATTTCTGAGGCTGGTAACTCTATTGAACTTATCCTCTGCAGCAGAGGTAACTCTGGGTCTTTGCTTATTTTAGCTGTTTTTGCCATAATATGGACTTGGTATTTTACCATATATGGCTATCTTTTGTATACCTTGTCACAAAACAATTGATTGGCTCAAACGCAATAATGAAGGAAAGAAATTCCACAAATTAACTTTTAACAAGGCACACATGTATTACAGCTGTGTCACGTTCCTCGAATGGAGGAGACCAAAGCGCAGCGTGATTAGAATACGTTATAATTTTAATAAAGATAGACACTTAACAAACTATACAAAACAACAAACCGAACGTGACGCTATAATAATACTAGTGCAGACACAGGCAACTAGACATAGACAATAACCCACGAAATACCCAAAGAAGATGGCTGCCTAACTACACCTAGATGGTAAACAACCCCATAAACCTACAAAAAACCCTAGACAGTACAAAAACACATACATCACCCATGTCACACCCTGACCTAACCAAAATATATAAAGAAAACAAAGAATACTCAGGTCAAGGCGTGACAAGCTGACTACCTTATGAAGCTGGTTGAGAGAATCCCAAGAGTGTTCAAAGCTGTCATTAAGGCAAAGGGTGGCTACTTTGAAGAATCTCAAATATAAAATGTATTTTGATTAGTTTAACACTTTTCTGTTTACTACATGATTCCATATGTGTTATTTCATAGTTTTGATGTCTTCACTATTTATCTAAAATGTAGAAAACAGTAAAAATAAAGAAAAACCATTGAAGTAGTGTGTCCAAACTTTTGACTGGTTCTGTACACAAACGAAGGTTATTCTCTGACAGCCATCTACGGTATACATTCCCTAGGTCTACTCTTCATAGTGACTCTGCGTCCTTTCTTATGTTTCACTCTTAGTAAGAACATTTTGTAAGGGGTATTCATGTAGGCTATTTCCCTCTGTTGTAAAATGTCCGCTGTGTGCTGTCAGTCTGTGATACCATCTATGTCCCTCTCAGCAGCTCTGACACTCTGGGCCCAGCAACAATGTGCAGTGCACTCTGCAAGGGCGAGGGAAGGAGGGAGACCAATGCCAGTGGACACAGTTGACTCATGCCTTGCGACTGACTAAAAATGTATCATCAGCTGCCTTAAACAAGTCTGTCGACTGAAACGAACTGCCGAGTCCAGTAAAATAATGTACAACAGCTAATCATTGCCTTGACACTTAACGGCAAGAAGGAGTACAATACGATATTAAATAATGTAATTTCTGTTATTTTCATAGTGTAAAGATTGCATGTTCAATACTGTCTTGTAATTTCATTCGGGCCATTACACTAGAGCACTGGAGGGGGAAATGTTTGCTTCACCCAAAAAATGCCTTGTCATGTAACTCCAGTGCATAGGGCCCTGGAATTTGTGACAGACACCTCTGGCGGATATGTTTAAAAAGAACACAACAGCGCTAGTCAGACTTTGACAAATTGCACCTCTGGTCTTGTCTGTGTGCCCACGGTGCCCTGGCTGGATGCAAACCCTGCTGACAAATCAAAGCTGTCTTGTTGCAGACAGGCCTATATTTCAACAGAGAATCCACTGAGAATGGAAAGGTGATCCTCGTGGTTTTCAGTCCTTATTCTCAAACCACAGAGGGGTATTGCCCATGATGTCTTCTGGATACAAGTTTGGATAATGCAGGCGGGCAACAACATCAACCAATGGAATAGGCCTTTGATTTGAAAACCTCATGCTATTATGCCACGCCTATATTACAATTTTGCCTTGAGCTATGTCAATTCAATGGGCAAGCTTAGATCTCCACGACATGTAATGGTTTTAAACTGGGAGAGACAGGAGAAGAGCTTCAGTCAGCAATAGTGATGGGCCTACATACATACAAGATGCGGTGCATAAATTGACAGTCGACCAGCTCTAAACTGTGCTCCATCCTGTGATTAAAATCCAGTGATATAAGATATTTCCAATAGGAATTTGGCAGCACACTGGCATCACTCCATATCAGCAGACCAGGCAGGGCAAAGCTGACCTAAGAAATGCATCAGCCAGGTTCTGTCTGTTCAAGTTGAGCATAGCATATATACCTGCGGCACTCCAGGAACAGGGTTGTTTACCCCTGTTATAGGTTGTGGCTGCCTGGCTGGAATGCATCTCTATCGGCAACAGGTTGTTGCTTGTCATGCACTGCTTTGTCTTAATTAGGGACAGGAAACATTGATGGGGGTGGAGGCCTCGAAGACATTTGGTGGCCATAGGTTATTTTTGTGGGGGCCTTTCTTGTTTTAGAGTTAATTTCGTGCAATTCTACACATTTTGCCATAGAGTGGAGAGACATGTTTGCAGTTTTTAATATGATATCTGAGTGAGAGTGACTAACAAAATCAATGGGGAGACCAGGTCGGTAATTCGACCATGATTACTACACGTTTAGATAGCTGGCAAGACTAATTTACCAAACAAATGCAAGCTGACATGGGCTAATGAAGTGACTGTCAGTGACTGACATAGGCCTAACAAGGGAACAACTGATGATCCACAACCACGTGTTGAAATTACACCTTGTTTCTTCTACCATTCTAACTCTCAACAGTAAGTTGACCCTGACTGAGTCCCCCCCCCATCCCCAATTTAAAAAAAACATGTTTTTGGAAATTGATCCGTGGGTATACAAAAGTGGGTTTGCCCAACCATGATCTAGATAGCACAAAAATAGCTTTCCAATGCAAGAAAGCATAGATTATACTACGGACTCACGAAACTGCCATAGGCTACTGTATATAGGTCGTGCTGTGGACAAGGAGGTCGTGCTATGGACAAGGACGCATGCGTGCGCTGCTGTGATATGCTTTCCACAAAATTATTACAAGCACTTTTTGCACAGATATCCTATAAAAGGTTTTAATTGCCCATTTAAGCATTCTGTCGGCTAAAGGACAAATCCAGGATTATAGCTTCAACCGATTCACTCAGCTAATGCAGTGGCTAGCTGTAGAGGCCTATAGCTTCCTAGTGCTGACTGTAGGATGATTCTACAAGACAGATAAATTATTTCTGCGACCCGTCAAAACCAGATTGTGCGGGTGCCTATCAAGCTGAATGCCAGGGCGTAAAAAAACATTCTGCATTGAAATAGCAGAGCGGACGTCGAACTTGACATTCAGGCGCGACGTTGCTGCAGCTAAATTCTTGCCATTTGAAAGCTGGCGACTTCCTTCCTTCGCGTATCTGGAAGCCATACATCACACTCTGAATTGTATTATATTTACAACGAAAGAAAATGTTTATTTTGACAAAGAGATATTGAACAACCGAGAAAATATCTTACCCGGGCCGCCATCTTCGAGTTTGGTGATGTTCAGAGGTGCAGCTCTGAATGGTAATTAATATGGCAGTCGGCAGCACTGAAAGCGGACGGAGACGGCAGAGGCAGTTGGACTGTATCCTACCTATCTAGCTGCGCAGGAGGAACCAACGCTTCACGCACTGCATACTACACAGTCGAGAACAACGCATTCGATTTTGATTGGCCGAATTCAGAGGAAGCCCTAGACTAACGTTCTTCTTCCTCGTCAATGATCTCGTTTCAATGAACGTCCCTCACGTTGCACGATTGATGGATAGGCTGGCAATCTTAGAGAATGGCTTCCTCCTGGTCCCATGTGTGTCCCCCCTCCCACTCTCACACACTATTATCCATGTAGCCTATTCTCTGTTTAATGTTGAGGATTCTCAATACAACTATTTTATTAAACCAAACTCTGGCCTTAACGTGACATTGTATGTAGCCGAGTTTACCAGTAAATAATATGTGCTAACGAATTACGCACACAATGTAGCTATTGGAGTTTATAAATGTAGTTTATAGATTGACACAATGTAGTTTATAGATTGATATTATGATCTGCAACTGTGAATAAGCAGCTAGAATCCTGATTCTAAACTGTGCTGGGTGTGTGGTATCTTGCGAAGGCGGTAATTTCAGCTCTGCATGCAGCGCCACTACATTGGTCAGGACCAGGGACAGCAGTCCTCACACGTACAAACAGCTTGATGCCCATTCAGCACCACCAACCGTGGACAGCTCCTCCTAAACCCTCCACCACTTACGAGGCCATACGGCAATGCAGTTGTCCACCCCGCTGCAGATTAGCGTTTGAGCAAGGCAAAGCGCTCTCATTGTTTTTAAGGGGGTTCCCTTTGAGCGAGACAAGGTGCAAAATTGCTCATCTTAATCACATAGTGAGTAGTTATTTGGAAGGCAAGGTTATTTGTAGATCTGTGATTCTCCGCAGTTTGACTGCAATGTAGTCATCTCAAGTCGGCCTGCCATGGATAGTAGAGGCTACCTCAGCAACCTCACAGCAGACATAGGTTATAGTTTGGCAGACATATTAAGCAACCTAATCCTCTCTTATTCAAAATTCCATATCTATCTTCCCCAAGCTGCAGGTTGCTCAGCATTCCTTATGACGAGCAGCAACTCTCTACTGCCTCATTGTGGCTAGACTGGGTAGCGCAGGCTCATGGGAATTGAAGTTATTTTTACGGGGGGGGGGGGGGCATCCATGGAAAGGGGAAGGGGGATACCTAGTCAGTTGTACAACTGAATGCATTCAACTGAAATGTGTCTTCCGCATTTAACCCAACCCCTCTGAATCAGAGAGGTGCGGGGGGCTACCAAAATCAACATCCACGTCTTCGGGGCCCTGGGGAACAGTGGGTTAACTGCCTTGCTCAGGGGCAGAACAACAAGCCTGCAGATGAAGGGATTTCCTCTCATATTGTTTTTAGAGTGCTTTATATGGCTAGGAGATGGAAAGTATTTGGCCTGTCTGCATTATGGATTTATAGTGTGAGGTCCCTGGGACAGGATTGGTCTATCCAATACAATGAAAATTCCACCAAGTCTATCTGTGTAAGATGGAGTTCCTATTGCCTCAATGTTCAACATTCATTCACAAGATCAGTCACAAAGAAACAGAACATTTCAAAAGGCTTGCAAATGTATTTTTTTTAATATAAAGTCTCACTCACATACATAGTCATACATCCACATACATTAGTCACAGATTGCCTCATCTTTACTCCAATAACACTATTTTGACTTTAATTGTTCAACAAAGTTGCACACAATATGATTCACAAATGAAAAGGGGGGGGAAATGAAATAACCCCATTAACTTTGTATTGTACAAATGTGTTGTCTTGTTTGTGTTGCAAGTGAAAACATGGCACATAGTTATGACTTAGTCAAAGAAAGAAGAGGATGCAGGGTGAACTTCACCCCTCTCCATAGAGTTCCATAGAGTCCCAGGCTGTGTTCCATTCCAAACAGGCTGAGTGTTCCATTCCATACAGGACGGATGTTCTATTCCAAACAGGCTGGGTGTTCCATTCCAAACAGGCTGGGTGTTCCATTCCAAACAGGCTGGGTGTTCCATTCCAAACAGGCTGGGTGTTCCATTCCAAACAGGCTGAGTGTTCCATTCCATACAGGACGGATGTTCTATTCCAAACAGGCTGGGTGTTCCATTTCAAACAGGCTGGGTGTTCCATTCCAAACAGGCTGAGTGTTCCATTCCATACAGGACAGATGTTCTATTCCAAACAGGCTGGTGTTCCATTCCAAACAGGCTGGGTGTTCCATTCCAAACAGGCTGAGTGTTCCATTCCATACAGGATGGATGTTCTATTCCAAACAGGCTGGGTGTTCCATTCCAAACAGGCTGGGTGTTCCATTCCAAACAGGCTGGGTGTTCCATTCCAAACAGGCTGAGTGTTCCATTCCAAACAGGCTGGGTGTTCCATTCCAAACAGGCTGGGTGTTCCATTCCAAACAGGCTGGGTGTTCCATTCCAAACAGGCTGGGTGTTCCATTCCAAACAGGCTGGGTGTTCCATTCCAAACATTTGTTTCCTTCCCTCTGTTCTTTGCAACTTGCCCTTCGCTGAGTTGAACAGCAACAGCAAAGAAAATGTCTTGATAATTAAAATTCCAATTTTATCTGAAAGTTATACATCAGCTACCTTCCGTCCAATCCATCCCAAACATATCATACAGGATGAACAAGTACGCTGCCTCTGCAATCTGATTTTCATATGCAGATTTTTCATTAGGTTTGAGACCGTTGATAATATCAATGGCAGTTTAAATTGAGAGCTACATAGCCAAGTCAGTGGAGATTCTGAAATGGACAGATAATTCCTATTTCTCTTGTTACATGTGGCCACTGAGTTACATTGGTAGAACACAAGTCACTGGCTCTGTCAACTCCAACATACATACACAATAATATAATAGTAACTAATGAAATGTATAGGATGATTGCATGAAGAAGTCTTTCTTGTTCTACATGATGATCCAAGACTTGGGTTGTTGTTTTTATAAATCCTAATCTTCAGAACGATATGACACAGGACTCTCGAAATCCCAACCTTGCAGGAGGTGGGATTTCATCAAAATGAAGACTTAATCAGTAATCATAATATCATAATTATTTAAGATAAGGGCAGCATTTGCAGCATACTGCTCTCAGTCTAAAATAATGGGGGGGTATGTCCCAAATGGCATGCCATTCCCTATGTAGTGCACTACATTTGGCCAGAGAAGCCCATTACATAGGAAATAAGGCGCCACTTAGGACGTAGCCGTGGTGTGCGAACACAAAGCAGCATGCTAGGAACCCATAGAAGCACACATGCATGTCAACACAAGTCGTTACATAAATAACCATCAGTGGGGAGGGAAGAGTCTCTTTATTAAGGGAGATGACTGAATGGAGAATCCATTTTGTTCTGACCTCAATGGAAACCAAGCAGGTGGACACATCACATGAAGTGCCACAATAATAGCCTCCTGTAGTTCTCGACTAGTGTTGTTTTGTAAGTCAATCAACTCAGCAGTATGTTCTACTGACATTCCATATCACTTTCTAGTCTCCTCTCCATCTCCACACCAAAACACAAATCAGGACTGTGGTGGAGGAGGAGGTTTGGCAATGTTCCACTCTTATCTGTAAATGGTGAAATAAAACCAGGCATTCTTGTTGTGGGAAGAAGTGCAGTGTTGTGGGGGTAGACTTGGGCAGGCTATTGTTGGTGGTGAGGTAGGGGGCATTGGCAATTGGTGATTGTGTGGAGGACATTAGGAAATGAGGACGTGGGGAAGACTTGAGAGGATGTGTGAAGACGTGAGGTCTTGAGAGGACACGTGATGACATGGGACGTGATCACATGCGTAGTGGAATCATGATGTTTCTTGTGCCCCCACATTGCCTTGATGAATCCACACGGATCCTCTCCTTCGCTCTGCTTTTGGTTGCTTTAATGGCTCTCTTATAGTTTACTCATTTTTCCCCCCTAAGTATGTACAGTACACGAGCAGACTACTACAGTGAAGTTATCTGGTGTTTCCACTGTCTGTGTTAATATTTAGGTTCAGTAAGGATGCCGATGCAGCTTCGAGAGGGGGAAAGAGATGCAGTGGCCTCACAGCTTTCTGAAGTCCCTAAAGTGATTCTCTTGACTCTGAATTTGGACAAATAAAATGTTTCTGTCTTTTACTCAGCCATTCTTCTTTTTACTCAAGTCACTGACATTTGATTACCTGTTTTGGGTTTGTGAGGGGTCATCATTTTCTATCAATGTAATCTTGTCAGGTTTGGCTGCTGTTGAAGTAATATGTAATATGTGTCCAGCCCTAGACCAAGCTGCATCTCTGTTATCAAATGTCCTGAAGGCAGTGTTTTACTGTTCACTCAACATAAAGGTTATCAGTAATTTTATCTGTGTGATTGTCTGTAAGTACTATAATGCCCAAACATTGGCCTTGTTAACATGATATATGACACCAGAGCCTCCTGATTGGCCATTAGGGGCCTCCAGCTATATCAATTTCCTACTAATACAAGATGGGAACACCAGACAACACTTGTGTTCTTTTTGTAGTCGTGCGTGCCATCCTGACCCTATCCACATCCCACCCGTCCCACTTCTCCCCTGATCCTCCCTTTACCATCTTCCCATGGTTCTTCTTATCGGTCGAGGCCTATCAACAACCTTGTCTTCTCTTCCTCCTTCTTGCTCTCGTTTTTGAGGTCGGCGAACACCTGGGTGAAGTAGTGCGGGTCAGAGTTGATCTGCAGCATCTTGCCACTCATGCGGTTGATGATTTCCAGGCAGCGGTCCCAAAAGGCCTCCTTCTCAGCCTCCACCAGGAAGGGCTTGAGTGGGTAGGAGATCTCGTTGCCCATATAGGAGTAGGACAGGTAGAGGCAGGTGAGCAGAGAGGCTTGCAGCTCCCGCTCGCTGGCCACCTCGGAGGAGACCACATCGCGGCACAGCATGTAGAGGAAGACCACGTTGGCTGGGGTGATGAAGCCCTGGTCCTGCCAGCCCTGGAGAAGGAGGGAGCGGTCCACGCTTCGCAGCCACAGCACCGGGTCGGTGGGCGACAGACGCTTCAGCCGGTAGCAGCGCCGGCACAGGAACTCACCCAGGCTACGCATTAGCTCGCTGGTGGAGGCCTGGACAATCACCCGCTTGGGCGTGCCCGCGTTCGTTGCCTGGCCCCCAGTGGAACCGGTCAGCGAGTTCTTCTTGGTGGCTGCGGCCACGTTGGAGACGGTCTTAGAGGTGGGGATGGTGGCAGCTATGGTGGGTTCCTGCGTGGTGAAAGAGGACAAGTTGGCGCAGGACTGGGACTTCTTCAGCTTCTGGCTGTTGGTGATGGTGTGCTCAGTGCTGACCTTCTGCCCGTCGTCGGGTGGGAGCTTTTTGGAACCTTTCCGTTTGGCCGATACCGCCACAATGCGTTTCCATGGCAACACGCTGATGAGGGACTGGCGCTTGAGGCTCTTGGCGTCCTTGGAGTTCTTGCTGTTCTGGACGGCCGTGTAATGGCCCACAGTGGCCGGGCCATCTTCGAACAGGGCCGCTTTCCGGTAGCTGGGGGAGAGGGACAGTACGGTACCCATGGTTCCTCTGGGGGAGAGAGCTATGGATGGAGAGTTGGTTCTCTTCTCTGAGGGATCTGACAAAAGTGATTTTAATGGGAAGAACCAAAGATGCTTGTTCTATGAGAGGGGAAATTGTACCTGTCAATAAACAGAAGAGAAAGTGCATTACAAAGTAGTAGGCCACAGCGTTTTGTGCATCATAAACATTTGGTATTTGGATGACAATTGTATCGAAGACGAGCTGTACATTGATTACTGAATGCATTTTCAACAGTTATTAAAACAAAAACAGTTGATATTGAAAAATGCAGGAGGTCAAGTATTTTGTATTATTTGTATTAATTGGAAGGCATTAGATATATTAGATATTACATTTGAATAGTATTCATATTTAATGTTTATTTCAAACACATAGTTTTCAGTTTATTCGGTTGACATACATCAGACGCAAATCTAACTTCCTATCTTTAAAACTGAAGTAATCAAAATGTCCAAATTATAACCAAATAAAATTCCTTTACAGCTTGGCTTAGATGAATCAATCAGTTCCTTATGTTTGTGTTAATTGGCCTATGAATAATTATCACGTTTCTTAAATAGCCTGTGTTTACAGGAGATTCATAGTTGCATGTTTTTTGTGTGTGTTAGTCACAGATGAATGAATAGACCTTGGACTATATAAAACACCCCAGAGACAGTTCATTCATAACGGCCAAATCTCGCAGCATTCACTATACAATTTTGAAATTAGTATTTGTTTAATATTCATATCAATCGTGATGTTAATATCATTTATAAGATGGATTATGTTCCATATCTCTAATTTCGAATGCGAATTTTAATGAATCTAACCAGGCAAAACATTTCATCATTACTATGAATTTTATATAAGGAGCGAGATAAGGCCACGGAAGCATGATAAAGAAATGTGCGCAAGCATCCATCTTAGCTTCAAAATGGAAGCCTTGAATGAAAACACCATCCACTTTAGCACAAGACAGCTTTGATATAGATATAGATGTTACAGTTGTTGATGTTACTTATTTTTTTATTTGGGATATTGATAAATATTGTTTATTGATGACACATGACCCATTATTGAAGACATTTTCTCTCTCAGTTACCAAGATATGGAATGCAAGCAACCAATTCGCACTGTAATTTTAAAATGGTTGCTTAATTGTGCCCAATAAATACAAATACAGTGCAATGATAAAGACACCGAGTATACTCTATTGTTTATAGCATGTTGATTAAAACACTTGATAATGATGCTGAAACATGCTGCAGAATAACAACTGCTCACAACGCTACAATGTCTTACCTTCAAATCAGTAGAGTATTCTGGTTTAATCCATATAGAATCACGGCTTGTAATCTTTACTTGTAGTCAATTCTTGAGTATCGTGTTATGATTGTGATTAACCGATAGGCCTAATAGTTGTTTTTCACACCGAGCTGCGGCCACTGGCACAAGCGCTGTCCACGGTCCTGGGGTATCTAGGGGGGAGCAAGACAAGGCGCTATGGAACTGAACGCTCTATGGATGAACGTTTCCCGGTTCTTGTTGTGTCTATGTGTGGTGTCTCAATCTTCAGCTAAGAGTAATGGAATAGTCTCTTCCTCATAGAGGGCAATACCGGTACACAGCAGATGCGAAATGTATTGCCAACACTCGCTATTAGAGTAAAAATGTATTCCATTGAAGAGCAAAAATCAATAGCACGGCTGTTATCGCAGTCCTCGCGACGAAGCAGACAGAGGGGGTGTTTCTCTCAAACACGCCGTATGGAAAGTCGAGAAAGAAGAAAATAAAGATTTAAACATTGAAAATAAAACGATAAAATGTATACTACAGATTCTAAAAATAGAGGGCTTATCCTTAAGCAAACCAGCAAAAATCTCGACGCTTTGGTGCAGGCATCTGCGGATACTCGGGTTGGCTGTGAACCTGACATGCAGCCATCCTATTGGTCCACGCTGTAGGCTGCTGTTTCTGCTATGTCGCTCTCGCAATCGTAGCGCTAGAGACTGTATTGTCTGTGGATGTGTGGGTAGCCAACCGCTGGGTGTTCGGTCCATGGTGCTGAATCCGCTGTATCCAGAGGTGCTCTTCACTCCACTGACAACCAATACAGTTATGCCATACAAACTAATTGGATATCCTCATGTAAACTCAAACCCCATCGGCAGATCAGGGTTCTCCGTAGGCCCATATCTTTTAGATAAACATGCATTTGTAACTTATTCTGAAATTCTGCATCGTGCATTTCCGATTGACAGTTTTTTTTTTAAATAATTCGGAATAGCCTACACTTGAAATCTTTAATCAAAATGATAATTTAGAAATTTAGGCCATTAGCCTTTCCATGTCACCAGAAAAATACCCTCAATATTTATTGGAAAGTAACATCAAGCTCATCACCTTGCACTTTCATCATCCTGTGAAGTTTATAACTTATTTCATCTGTAGCCTAATAAACGGCATGCTTTCCTGACGAGTCGTAGTGGGAGGACCAATGTGTTTCCATCACATTTCCAACTCTACGGATAGCTTTGTTACAAAAACTGTTGCGTTAAATAGCAAATGTACCTACTCTGGTCTTGGCACGTATGCACTGGCCAACAGCTTGCAGGTACAGTGCGGGTAGGCTGTGAGGCCAGGTAGGCTAGTCTACTTGGTGAGATTGTTATGAGTCCAAGTTTGCTTCAATATGTTTGCTGTTATATAAATAATTGCGCATAAAGGCGTTTCTACTGCCATTTCTTGCATAATGCATTATACAGACACAAAAAGGTCCCACCATGTCGAACGAACAAATGATCTGTTGGCATTTATAAAATTGTTCTGAAACTTCCTGTTTCCATCACAGTTGTCTTGATTTTATTTTAGACTGCATGAATTTACTCACATAAAAACGGTCGATGGAAACGTGATTTCAGTCTTTATTTTAGACCGTATGAATTTACTCGCATAAAAACTGGATGGAAACTTGGCTTCTGTCTTTCTTTTAATTTCCTCGTCTCATTTCTTCAAGATTCTTTTTCAATGGTTTTTACATCTTCTTCTGAGATTGACATTTTTTTGCCGAGTTGTGAACATCGAGGTAAAGACAGATTCGGGTTGGAAATTCGACGGATATTCGCCTGTAGTTTTCCTTATGTCCACCAACAGCAGTTAGGGACGTAAACAGAGTGACAAATCAAAATGTTCAAATTTCAATAGCTCTTTAACCATTACTCCTAAAACTTTCACACCCGATGGCATAGACACACATTGCACACACTTTCTTTTGTTGATTTACATCTCGCACTATTTTAAATTATTGATTTACATATTTGAATTTCAATAGCTCATTGGTCATATGACCGACTGACTTCAAACCAGGTTCAGAATGTCCACTGACTACCCTTCTTTTTTGCAAACTCTTTAGTTTGTCCATTTTCATCTCACATGATTTTACATGAATTTTTCCAAATGTCAAATTTCAATAGCTCCTTGGTCATGTGACCTAATGACTTCAAACAAGGTTCAGAATGTCCAATCAGTGGGCCGACACATTGCACACTCTTTAGTTTGCCCATTTTCATCTCACATGATGTTACATTCATTTTTCCAAATGTAACATTTCAATAGCTCCTTGGTCATGTGACCTAATGACTTCAAACAAGGTTCAGAATGTCCACTGACTAAGCCTTCGTATCACACACTCTGATGTTTGTCTACTTTCACCTCATGCTATTAGACTTAAATCTGTAAGCCTGAGACTCAGTAGGTGTGGACATTGCTGTACAGTGGACACCCACACTCAGAAGTCATTTGGAGAAAAAAGAGTATCTGACTGACAGAGCAGTTAACAGTGATTACTATTATCTGTCTGACCCCCTTGTACCCTCAAACCCTTCCAGGACATGACAATCTCACAACGCAGGATATTCCATGGTCCCTAGGCTCCTTTCTAACAGTCCTCAAGCTTCAATAGGATAGTCAATGACAGTGTAACTGTTGAAATTCAGAGTCATTGGTATCATTTTGGTAAGTCTTATGGTCGGGCATAAAATGTTGTCTTCGGTTTCTTGCTTTCTCAGGTCCTGCTGAGTGGACGGTATTGATGCCTTTTCAGTCTAGCTCCAGAAAGGTATCGTTATGTTATAAGCACCACGCCGCCCCAATCGGGGGTCATAACACCCTCTCACCTTCTACCATTTGTCTACACTCCAAGAACCATGTGAGCCCTCTAGCTGTAGACGCCCCCAGATCCATGACAACTGAGATTCCCATATCCACAGCCTCCTTAGCTTGTAGCTTGCAGGTCTAAAAGCGTTTTTGTCCTTGCTATGTTGAAATATCAAAGACTAAGCTTTTTTTGTGACTCTGGTAAGTCATTTCAAGTCCAAGCCTTGTTTTCCCTGGTACATAAATGCATACTACTAACTAGTTCTGTTTATTTAGACTTTGCAGCATACAAATCTTGTCGGGAGCTGAAGAATACTTTAACAGCTGAATGTTAATGAAGAAATACTACAGCTCAGTGCAATGGTAAATGTTAAGTCAGCTGTGGGTTTTGGACAGTCGAGGGGGATGCTGTTGTAGTGACAGTCATCACTATTTTCAGGACTTTTCATTTGATGAGGGTCACAGCACTGGAGAATAACCTGGTTCTGGGCCAGATGTAACGGACTCATTGGCCTCTAAAACAGTAAATAAAGTTCTGTTTGCTTGTACACTGGTCATCCTTATGTACTCCATGCAATACTTGCTGTTTTTAATAGTTGATGTCATGTTTTTGTCCACATTTGTTTGAAAATGCGTATAACTGTCATTTGTCATTGGCATACCGCTGCAATGTTACTGTGACATTAGTTCCCATGTTGTCCACTAAGCTGGTTGTTGTTAGTCTAAAGCATACGTTTACAAGTTTGTTTAATATTTGCATTTGTCACCCAGCTCTCTGCCTCAAGAGTCCAGTCTGCCTTTCACAGCCTTCATTTCAAAGATGGAATTCATTTACTGTCCCGTACAGTTTTTGTTGAAAATGAAAAAGTATTCATAGTAATTTCTTACAAATAAGTGCTTTTGTGCAGGGTGGATTTTTCATATCGTGATTATCTGTTTTCATATTTTAATATATTGTAATAAGCAACTAGAACTAGATAGTGGGTGCTAACATGGCAACCGTTTAACCCTGCTGCGCCTTTACCTACCTATTGACAAAAAAAAAGCTTTTTCACATATTTTTATTGCCTATTTTAGTCCATAGTATTTAAGCCTTGACAATATACATGCGCCACAGCTAATTGGCACAAATAAAGATGACAATGGGAAAGGGAAATATTGATGATGGCCAGAAATTCAGTCAACACCAACTAGATCATTACTCCAGAGACAGAAAGTGAGGCAGAGACTCTAGTGGACAGGAAAGATAACAAGCACAAAGTGACAATGTTTTTTTTTTCAAATGTTAAAGGTTGTGATAGTTTGTTTTCAGTTCATATTTAAGAGGACAATGACCCTTCTAAATGTGTAACATTTGCATATTGCAGGTCACAGCTCTGTGGCAAAGGAACAATTGTGAGGTGGCGGTTGTTGTTGTGAGGTCAACAGACAAAAAGTCCTCTCTCCTTCTCCAACATTCAAAGTTTAAAACTTTGCAGGCCCACAAATGCTTGTGGGTGAGGTAATAAATACGAGTCATAACATGACAATAAGCATTTTTTAAAATCCCAATTCTAAACATAGTGTAAAAAGATTCATACAGTATTAAGGATGAACATAGAAGTACATTAGATGTGCACCTAGCCAAGTCTAAGGACATGTAATATCATTATGTAGTAAACTGGAATGGGAGTAGAATGTTTCTGATGAAGTACACTTGAATATTTATGGCCCTTATTCTGTCATTTTAAAGAAAATAGTGAAGATGTGTCATCACGTGAACACAGTATTTTCAGCAATAACACACTTTTCTGACTACATAACACATTATGTATGATACTTAATCTCCCTAACGAGGCAGATATACAGTTGAAGTCGGAAGTTTACATACACCTCAGCCAATACATTTAAACTCCGTTTTTCACAATTCCTGACATTTAATCATAGTAAAAAATTCCCTGTCTTAGGTCAGTTAGGATTACCATTTTATTTTAAGAATGTGAAATGTCAGAATAATAGTAGAGAATTATTTATTTCAGCATTTCTTTCTTTCATCACATTCCCAGTGGGTTAGAAGTTTACATACACTCAATTAGTATTTGGTAGCAGAAAGAGGAGTAAGGGAAGCGCTACTAAGGTACACAATAGCACATTTTGATAGACAGAAGGTGCTCTTTGGTAAATTGGTAATCAAAAAGAAAGGAGGACCAAGGCACTCTTCATATAATTAATTTAAATGCCTTTATTAGTATGGCATGTTCAATAGAAACAAAGTTTTAAAAATCTGACGTGTTTCAGCTGCATGGCCTTCGTCAGGGAGTACAAAAAAAGAATACAATGCCCTCTTTTGAACAGCTTTTCCAAACAACCAGCTTAGTGGACAGCTTTGCCCTAATTAGAAGAGGGAGTGGTTACAAAATTGATTGGACACACCTTGTAAGCAATAGTATACACATCAAAAGGGTGAAATACTGTAGCTATGTTATCATTAAAAATACAGCTCCAAGCTAGAAGTATCAGGACACTTAGAAAGTTAGTTCTAACCTTTAATGTGACTGGGAGAAGTGTCAAGAATGAGAAAGCAATATATTCCATAGTACACTAGAGAGCACAGCAAACCATGAACAACAACAATCTAAACACAGCTGAGGGCAATTGATCAAAATGTCCACTAGATGGCAGCAAATGGACCTATCACGACCCTACAGGAAGGGTGAGAAATCCATATCTTCATTTAAACCAGGGCATTTAGTGGCCTGTAGTTTGTAAATCCAAAAAAACGTTCCCTTTGGAACGGGCGAAATCGCGCCTCAGCTCATTATTATGGATGTATCCAAATAAATGTCACTAGAAAACTGCAAATGTGGCTACTTTGCTATTATTCTGGCTGCTCTTTTTGACGTGACTGTAAGTTAGCAATAACTGTTTAACTGTTTAAGAAGGTACCCTTTTCTAATAGAGGCCGGAATATGATCAATACCCATAGCTAGTAGGGAGGCATGGTTGCCATGGTGTACGGATTTGTAGTACCTTGCCATGGGGTAGTCTTCATTGCCTACCCGTACAGCGTACTTGTGTTCCACTAAGCGGTCTTGAAGGCGTCTCTTTGTCCGTCCAATGTAGAACACCTTGCACTGTGGACATTCCAATCTATAGATGACATGAGTGGTTTTGCAGTTAATGAAATGTTTGACGTAATAGTCCATGGCAAGGCACTATAAGTCCTTACACCATGGCAACCCTGCCTCCCTACAAGCTATGGGTATTGATCATATTCCGGCCTCTATTAGAAAAGGGGGCCGTCTTAAACAGTTAAACAGTTATTGCTAACTTACAGTCACGTCAAAAAGAGCAGCCAGGATAATAGCAAAGTAGCCACATTTGCAGTTTTCTAGTGACATTTATTTGGATACATCCATAATAATGAGCTGAGGCGCGATTTCGCCCGGCATAGAACATTTTCTCACACGTCAAAACAATGTTGTTCAGAGGAGCTAGCCAACAACACAGCAAACACAATCACTTCAAACTGAAGCTGGAAAGACTGCAAATTAGCTGCACTTCATTTCGTTTGACCTTTTTTCAATTTACATTTCTTTGTATATATCCATAAAAATTATGCCAGTTGATTCATGATTTCGACTGGCTGGGAAATGCTGCCTGCCTATATGTCTCATCCCAAATCCCAACATGTTCATTACTATGGGACAGCTGCAACTGGATCCTGGACTTCCTGACGGGCCGCCCCCAGGTGGTAAGGGTAGGTAAAGGACATCCGCCACGCCGATCCTCAGCACGGGTGCCCCTCAGGGGTGCGTAATCAGTCCCCTCCTGTACTCCCTGTTCACTCATGACTGCACGGCCAGGCACGACTTCAACGCTATCATTAAGTGTCACAGTCTATCTAAAAGATAGCGAAGGAGTCAGGCACAGGACACAGATAAGAGTAACAATCACTGATTTACTCAATCCAAAACGTAGCAAAATCCCGTTCCAAACAAGGACAAAACAGGACTCAAAATACAACACACCGGAATACACAAAATACAATCACGCACAAAACAGAAAGGGAAACCAGAGGGTTAAATAAGGAACATAATTATGAGATGGGAACCAGGTGTGTAAACAGACAAAACAAAAGGAAAAATGAAACATGGATCGGTGGCGGCTAGAAAGCCGGTGACGTCGAGCGCCGAAAGCCGCCCGAACAAGGAGAGGGAACAACTTCGGTGGAAGTCATGACATTAAGTTTTCAGATGACACAACAGTGGTAGGCTTGATCACCGACAACGACGAGGCAGACTATAGGGAAGAGGTCAGAGACCTGTTTGTATTGTGCCAGGACAACAACCTCTCCCTCAACGTGATTAAGACAAAAGTTATGATTGTGGACTACAAGAAAAGGAGGACTGAGAACACCCCCATGCTCACCGACGGGACTGTAATGGAGCAGGTTTAGAGCTTCATGTTCCTTGGTGTCCACATCACCAACAAACTATCATGGTCCAAGCACACTAAGACAGTCGTGAAGAGGGCACGACAAAACCTATTCCCCTAAGGAGACTGAAAAGATTTTGCATGGGTCCTCAGATCCTCAAAAGGTTCTACAGCTGCACCAGCGAGAGCATCCTGACGGGTTGCATCACTGCCTGGTATTGTCACGAATCCCGCTTCCTGAGTCTGTGTTTGCCTGTGTTTCTGTCCTGGAGTGTGTTTCCGGTGTCCTGGAACGCACCCTGTCTGGTTGCCGGGCGAATTAGCTTGTTGGGAGATCGATGTTCACCCGCACCTGTATCCCATCAGTAATCTGCACACCTGTCCTGATCATCACCTCTCCCCTTCAAAAGCTCTGACCTGACATCCATTCCCTGCCGGATCGTTAGCCATGAACATTACTCACCCGGATCATTTACCCCATTCCCGCCTGGTCGTCGGAGAATTCCGCTACCCCATTGGATCCACCTATTTACTCCCATCAACTCACCACCGCTGGCCGCTACGCCACCTGGATATATCTACCCATTCATATTCACTTGTAAATAAATACTCACCTTCTTCCTACTCTCCTTGTCCTGGTCTGCTTCTGGGTTCGATTTTGAAAGAACGTGACAGGTATGGCAACTGCTCGGCCTCTGACCACAAGGCACTACAGAGGATAGTGCATACGGCCCAGTACATCACTGGGCCAAGCTTCCTGCCACCCAGGACCTCTATACCAGGCGGTGTCAGAGGAAGGCCCTAAAAATTGTCGAAGACTCCAGCCACCCTAGTCATAGACTGTTCTCTCTTCTACTGCACGGCAAGCGGTACTGGAGCGCCAAGTTTAGGTCCAAGAGGCTTCGAAACAGCTTCTACCCCCAAGCCATAAGACTCCTGAACATCTAATCAAATGGCTACCCAGACTATTTGCAATGCCCACCCTTTTACGCTGCTGCTACTCTCTGTTAATATCTAGGCACAGTCACTTTAATAACTCTACCTACATGTACAGTACATATTACCTCAATTACCCCGACTAACCGGTGCCCCCGCACATTGACTCTGTACCGGTACCCCCTGTATATAGCCTTGCTATTGTTATTTTACTGCTGCTCTTTAATTATTAGTTACTTTGATTTTTGATTTTTGATGTATTTTTCTTAACTGCATTGTTGGTTAAGGGCTAGTAAGTAAGCATTTCACTGTAAGCTCTACAACTGCTGTATTCGGTGCATGTGACAAATAAAAATGGATTAGATATTGAATTTGGATATTGAAACAAATGTTTCAGACAGACAGCAAGGTTTATTCAAATCTCTGCTGTTGAAAACTAAATGTTTGTTTAAAGAAATGTGAGAAAATGTCTAGATGCTTTTTATAGTGGTGATCAAGTTGATAAATTGCTTGGCTGGGCTGATGAGACAGTGGATTGCGCAGTCAGATGGAACAGAGTAAATAGGCATTTTAATGTCACAGATTTAGCCTGTGGTAACTTGTGGAATAGATACCGGCTGGAATGTGTTTTTAACCAATCAACATTTAGGATTAGACCCACCTGTTGTATAATGTTTAGCAATTCCTCACATTGCTTCTGTGTATCATCAATAAGTTCCTCCTTCAGGTTTTGGACTGTTATGTCAGTGTTGCTCTACCAGTTCTCCGGGAGCTATGCATGTTCCTCATTCTTAAAATATGTCTCTATTACGTCTTCAAATTTTACACTTAGACTTGATTTGTGCTCAACCTGTACCTTGTGGCTGTTGATTTCCAAAATGTCAATTGTGATCATGGTCACAGTTCAATCACAAATGTATAATTCTCCACATTTAATGTCTGGACTGAGGGATGCCTGGACTGAGGGGCAGCTCCGGACCGAGGGGCGGCTCAGGACCGAAGGGCAGCTCCGGACCGAGGGGCGGCTCAGGACCGAAGGGCAGCTCCGGAAGGAAGGGCAGCTCCGGACTGAAGGGCAGCTCCGGAAGGAAGGGCAGCTCCGGACTGAAGGGCGATTCTGGCAGCACCAACGTGGCGGACGGCTCTGGCAGCTCCCGGCTGACTCACGGCTATGGCAGCTCCCGGCTGACTGACGGCTCTGGCAGCTCCCGGCTGACTCACGGCTATGGCAGCTCCCGGCTGACTGACGGCTCTGGCAGCTCCCGGCTGACTGACGGCTCTGGCAGCTCCCGGATGACTGACTGCTCTGGCAGCTCCCGGATGACTGACTGCTCTGGCAGCTCCCGGCTGACGGCTCTGGCAGCTCCCGGCTGACAGCTCCCGGCAGACTGACTGCTCTGGCAGCTCCCGGCTGACTGACGGCTCTGGCAGCTCCTGACTGGCTGGCACTCCGACTGGGCTCTGGCAGCTCCCGGATGACTGACTGCTCTGGCAGCTCCCGGCTGACTGACTGCTCTGGCAGTTCCCGGCTGACTGACTGCTCTGGCAGCTCCCGGCTGACTGACTGCTCTGGCAGCTCCCGGCTGACTGACGGCTCTGGCAGCTCCCGGCTGACTGACGGCTCTGGCAGCTCCCGGCTGACTGACGGCTCTGGCAGCTCCCGGCTGACTGACGGCTCAGGACAGACTGGCGGCTCTGGCAGCTCAGGACAGACTGGCGGCTCTGGCAGCTCAGGACAGACGGGAGGCTCTAGCAGCGCTGGAGAGGAGGAAGGCTCTGACAGCACTGGACAGACGGGAGCACCTGTAGGGAGTAGACGGAGAGACAGCCTGGTGTGGGGGGCTGCCACCGGAGGGCTGGTATGTGGAAGTGGCACCGGATAGACCGGACCGTGAAAGCGCACAGGAGGTCTCGAGCACCGAGCCTGCTCAACCTTACCTGGTTAAATGCTCCCCGTAGCCAGACCAGTGCGGCGAGGTGGAATAGCCCGCACTGGGCTGTGCTGGCGAACCGGGGACAACATGCGTAAGGCTGGTGCCATGTACACCAGCCCGAGGAGACGCACTGGAAACCAGATGCGCTGAGCCAGCTTCATGGCACCTGGCTCGATGCCCACTCTTGCCCAGCCGATACGAGGCGCTGCAATGTGCCGCACCGGGCTATGCACATGCACCGGAGACACCGTGCGCCTCACAGCATAACACGGTGCCTGCCCGGTCCCCCTCTCTCTCTCTGGTAAGCACGGGAAGTTGGCGCAGGTCTCCTACCTGCCTTCGAAACACTCACCGTGTGCCCCCTCCCAATAATTTTTGGGGGCTGCCTCTCGGGCTTCCAGCCGCACTGCCGTGCTGCCTCCTCATACCGCCGCCTCTCCGCTTTCGCTGCCTCCAGCTCAGCCTTGGGGCGGCGATATTCTCCAGCCTGTGCCCATGGTCCCTTGCCGTCCAGAATCTCCTCCCAAGTCCAGTTCTCCAAGTATCGCTGCCGCCGCTGCTGCCCCCCGTTACCTCGCTGCTTGGTCCTTTGGTGGTGGGTGATTCTGTAACGTTCTTCGTCGGGCAAAAGAGAGGAGGACCAAAATGCAGTGTGATGATTATCCATTTTAATAGAATACTTTAACAACGAACAAAAACAATAAACCGACAAAATGAACGAAGACGAAACAGTCCCGTAACGTAAACACAGGAACACTGGAAACAGGAACAATCACTCACACCCCAAAATACAAAACAGGCTACCTAAATATGGTTCCCAATCAGAGACAAAGACTAACACCTGCCTCTGATTGAGAACCATATCAGGCCAAACACATCGAAACAGACAAACTAGACATACAACATAGAATGCCCACTCATATCACACCCTGACCAAACAAAACACAGAAACAAACAACGCAAACTATGGTCAGAGTGTGACAGAATTGCAATTATAAACACAGATTTTAGTCAGTAGCCTATGCCTATTGAAATAACAAGTAGATCTAGCAAATGGACATTTGTAGTTTTAACATCTGGCTCATAATGAAGGCACAATTACCAGAAAATAGCCTATCAATCATATTTTGATGTTCATCCAAGTGTTTCTTGCACAGATTTTGAGATCCTCCGTCCAACTTTCATCACTCAAACTCTCCTGTTGGATTTATCTATAGTTATACACATGCACAAACAGGATTTATTTACAATTATTAAACTGGGTGGTTCGAGCCCTGAATGCTGATTGGTTGAAAGCTGGGTAAATCAGACCATATACCATGGGTATGACAAAACATGTATTTTTACTTTTCTAATTAGGTTGGTAACCAGTTTATAATAGCAATAATGTACCTTGGGGGTTTGGGATATATGGCCAATATACCATGGCTAACACCATACCCAAACCGGCTGTGCGCGTGCGCCATCGTGCCCAAATTGATTTTATACCCCACACCAAACGCGGTTACGACACGCAGGTTAAAATATCAAAACAAACTCTGAACCAATTATATTCATTTGGGGACATGTCGAAAAGCATTAAACATTTATGGCAATTTAGCTAGCCATCTTGCAGTTGCTAGCTAATTTGTCCTATTTAGCTGGCTTGCTGTTGCTAGCTAATCTGTCCTTGGATATAAACGTTGAGTTGTTATTTTACCTGAAATGCACAAGGTTCATTACTCCGACAATTAATCCACAAATAAAACAGTCAACCGAATTGTTTCTAGTCATCTCTCCTCCTTCCAGGCCTTTTCTTCTTTGAACTTTATATGGAGATTGGCATCTCACAGTTACCACGACGGGTATAACCAGTTCATCTTTCAATCACCCACGTGGGTATAACCAATGAGGAGATGACACCTCGGCATCTGCTTCTATAAACCAGTAAGGAGAAGGGAGTGGCAGTACTTGCATCGCGATCTGCGTCACAAATAGAACTGACTTCTATTTTAGCCCTTGGCAACGCAGTCGCTCGTTGGCGCGCACGAGCAGTGTGGGTGCAATAATTGAATAACATGTATGTTTAAATTTATTTTGCAACGCTCGCGCACGCGATGCGAGTGGTGTGGTCAGCATGTAAGGGCTGTGTCCTAGCACTCCACGTTGTGTTGTGCATAAGAACAGCACTTAGACGTGGTATATTGGCCATATACCACACCCCCCAGGGCCTTATTGCTTAATTATACACTACCGTTCAAAAGTTTGGGGCTTCTTAGACATCTCCTTGTTTTTTAAAGAAAGGCACATTTTTTGCCCATTAAAATAACATCAAATTGATCCGAAATACAGTGTAGACATTGCTAATGTTGTAAATTACTATTGTAGCTGGAAACAGCAGATTTTTTCATGGAGTATCTACATATGCGTACAGAGGCCCATTATCAGCAACCATCACTCCTGTGTTCCAACGGCATGTTGTGTTAGCTAATCCAAGTTTATGATTTTAAAAGGTTAATTGATCATTAGAAAACCTTTTTGCAATGATGTTAGCACAGTTGAAAACTGTTGTGCTGATTAAAGAAGTAATAAAACTGGCCTTCTTTAGACCAGTTGAGTATCTGAAGCATCAACATTTGTGGGTTCGATTACAGGCTCAAAATGGCCAGAAACAAATTACTTTTTTTCTGAAACTCATCAGTCTATTCTTGTTCTGAGAAATTAAGGCTATTCCATGCGAGAAATTGTCAAGAAACTGAAGATCTCGTTCAACGCTGTGTACTACTCGCTTCACAAGACAGCACAAACAGGCTCTAACCAGAATAGAAAAAGGAGTGGGAGGTCCCGGTGCACAACTGAACAAGAGGACAAGTACATTAGTGTCTAGTTTGAGTAAAGCAGTCGCCTCACAAGTGCTCAACTGGCAGTTTCATTAAATAGTACCCGCAAAACACCAGTCTCATCGTCAACAGTGAAGGGGCGACTCTGGGATGCTGGCCTTCAAGGCAGAGTTCCTCTGTCCAGTGTCTGTTCTTTTGTGCATCTTAATCTTTTCTTTTTATTGGCCAGACTGAGATATGGCGTTTTCTATGTAACTCTGCCTAAAAGGCCAGCATCCCGGAGTCACCTCTTCACTGTTGACATTGAGACTAACAATGTCTACACTGTATTTCTGATCAATTTGGTGTTATTTTAATAGACATAAAATGTGCTTTTCTTTCAAAAACAAGTGACCCCAAACTTTTGAACGGTAGGGTAAACTGGATGATGTGAGCCTGATTGGTTGAAGGCCATGTTATATCAGACTGTGTACCATGGGAATTACCATTTCTTTCTCACTTTTTTTACTATTCTAATTACATTGTTAACCAGATTATGTCCAAAAGAACAGCCCTTGGCTGTGGTATGTTGGGCAAATACCACACTTCCTAGGGTCTTATTGTTCAATCATTGCAGTCAGAACAAGTTAAATCGACATCTAGTGATGGAATATTATCTGGAGAGTTTAATAAGGTCAAATTACATTTTCTCTTGCAACATATTACCTTTTATCTTGCAATAACTTCCAATAATTATTATTTTGATGGAAAACCGAATTTTGCTTCTTAGCTTTATTAATTTAAAATGACTAGATATTCCTTCTTAATTCGCTCGATAACGTAAAAGGGTTTCATGGATAAATGTGGCAACTCCTCTCTTGCTGCCAATAAAAAAAATGTTTTGTCTAGGTTTCAGGCCTTGTGGGCGGGTTTTCAGGGGTCATGGGGTTAGAAATTTAAACTGGATCTGGCAACACTGAATCCCCCCCAATAAAACGATAAAAGGCCAATTGATTTGATGAAATAGTGTCACATCTATTTGCAGTGCATTGACTTCATAAAAAGGGGTGAAATTAATACCCCGTGAAAGTAACCGCCCCGTCCGCTTTACTTCCGTATCATGTCCCATAATCTCTTGAATGGGCTTCAATATTTTATAATCAAATTATTGAAACGCGCTAATTTAAGATATATATATAAATTATATTCGTATTTGTGAATTCATTTACTCATACCCGATGTCTTTAATCAAAATATTTGACACTCAAGAAGTAAGACACCACCGAAAGTTAGAAAAGTCTAATTTGAACGACAACCCCCACATTTTTGTGAGAATACTGGAGAGTGCCTGCTCGAGCAGAGGACAGTGGCGCACCGCAGTTTCTTCTAATTCTAAACCTTTTTGACATGATTTATTACGTGTTCATATGCGATCTGGGGAGAGAGGGGCCCAGGGCCAGTGGTTGGGGATACAGGATGGTAAGAACCCTCTGTACAGGCCGTTTTCTGTGTTTTATATTAGATTACGCGTGTTGTTGTTTTTTACTGAACGTTGCCAACCAGTAGGCTACTTTTTTAAATGCAAAAAATAAAACATAAATTCATCCAGTATGCTGTCGAAAGAGAGATATTGTAGGCTACAGCTTGTGGGAGTTGTAGTGAATGTGTGTAGTTAGAAAGAAACGGTTGTAGGCTTTCGGCTTCGTGCTTCTTCTTGGCCATCAAATATGTAGAAAATCGGCAAATGGTAAGTAAATTCACCCGAATTCACATCTTAAATTACCGCAGTTTCATGACTTTGATGATGCACATTTTTTGTCTCATTCTTAGCCCACTAAACAAATAAAAGGAAGTGAAATTTACCTGTCACTTTCATAATCTATTAATTGGCCTTAATTTAAGAGTTATGTTTTTAATAAATCAATACAATTCAATTTTGAACTATTTAAAAATAATTACAAACGTTTTAATTAAATCCATTCATTATTTAATCCCAGTCCCCATCCCTGCAGGAGGCCTTTTGTCTTTTGGTAGGCCATCATTGTAAATAATAATTTGTTCTTAACTGACTTGCCTAGTTAAATAAAGGTTCAATAAAAAAATGTATAAATAAAATATTAATTTCAATGACATTTTATTCAATCCAGTATCCACACAGAGGTGCCAGCTCTCATCTCTTCTAGAGTTCTCCCATCTGATCTATGATTTTAGATGGCAACCATTAGTTTCCTGGCCTCTCCAACTTCTAGGTACCATGGTGAGTACATCCGAATGGTTGTCGGATTTGGAGATCGAGTCAGGGGAACCCATAGAGGTCAGTAAGAAGGTGGGCATGGAAAAGGGAAGAAAGTGGAACAGTGCTGCAGAAGGAAATTGAACATGATGAGAGTGAGGATGAATTAAATGTGGTGGCAAATGTGGTGAAGACTGCCGAGTTTGAGCCTTGTCCTGATGGTGATAAAGATTTTTGGAGAGAATGAAACCTTGCCTTCTGGCTGATATGTGGTGTCAGAAGAGGTTGGAGAATGTTGGGTCAGTGGAAGTTTCTGCCGTCCAGTGGGAGCATGTGCGCCGCATTACGTGACTGGGGACAAGAACTGTGACTTGCTTTCCTCTCCGGAGCAGGGCACCGTTGAAAGGAGTGATAGCTGGAGTGGCATTAAGTGTTGAAGAGGATCAACTGAAGTCTGTGACACCCGCTGTTTGGTGAGATGCAGACCCAGTGGAGAGCGTGGTAAAACAGAGAAGACACTGTCTGTATTATTGCGTTTTGATGAAGAGTCTTTACCAGATAAGGTCAAGTTAGGATGTGTCAGTTATCCCGTGAGAGCTTTTATCCCGAATCCATTAGGGTGTTATATGTGTCATGCTTATGGTCATGTGGCAGCAGTATGTAGTAGGGATGTACCTAAATGTGAGAAGTGTGCAGGAGGACATGAGACAAAGGAATGTGTAGTATCGGTAGAAAGATGTTGCGTGTAAAATGTAGGGTACCCATGGTGCTGGAGATCAGAAGTGTCCGGTGAGGGAAAAGCAGGTTGAGGTTGCCAGGATCAGAGTAGTGCAGAAGGTGTCGTATGCTGAGGCAGTTTAGAGAGTAGTAGAGGAAGATGGGTCCAGGTTGAGGTATCCTAAGAGGATACCTGTGAATGGGCTGAGACCAACAGAGTGATAACTTGCTTCAGTAAGGTTGTTTTTTTGCCATTTATGGCCATGGTTGTGAATTGTACCGTAGGAATGGAATGTAAATCACAGAGGATAGATGTTGTGGTGGCAGCAGCAGAGAAGTACTTGGGTGTACAAGATTTTACAGCAGAAGAGTTACAAGATGTTTTGAACGATAGTGTCCCATCCTCCCAGGCTGCTGGCCTGGAGTAGGATCAAATGGGGACAAAGTAGTGGAGTAATGGTGAGGTTTTAATGGGTGCAGGTTTAGTTGGTAGGGCAATTTTTGTAATGAATTCATACTACAGAATAGCAGGCTGATACCCAGCCAAAATAGTAGGTGGCAGCATGCATCTATAACATTTTGTTTACCGACTGCTATAATACCAAAGAAGAAGAAGAAACATGAACTTGGCCATGATTCATACAATGGATACAAATACATGTAATATTTGAGACCACTCTCTCACCAATTACTTGTGAGAGTAAAAAAAATTAAGATGTAAACCTCTCAACCAAAATTTCATTAAAAGAAATCTCACTAAGGGTCCACTGGGAAACGGGCGATTCCTATCCTTTACACATACAGGGAGATGTCCATAGCCCAGACCAATGAGAACCTGTGTTAGGAGGTTTACATTTCGTTTGTTTTAATTTTAGGGCGATAACTAGCCTCGTGAAACCAGTCTGCTAGTCTAGGAGACAACATCAGTGGGTACTAGGCAAGGGTCCTTCACTTTTCTGTGAAACATAGGATACATATTCCAGTCCAGTAGGTGGCGGCAACCGCCATTTAACTTCAAAGGAAAAGAAGAGACACGTTGATTGACAGACCGGAAACAAGCTGTCATTGAGAGGAGGCAAGATGGCAGCCGCGGCAGTGGCTGAGTTTCAAAGAGCCCAGTCTCTTCTCAGTTCAGACCGGAATGCATCTATCGATATTTTACATTCAATAGGTAAGTATATAGCTGCAACGTAACTTGTAGTATCCAAGTGTCTCGGACGTGTAGATTATCGATAAAACAGTTCCTGTCTAATTTAGCTAGTAGTAGCTTGCTAGCTACCGTACACTAGCTCAATGACCGTACCGGGCTATCGGCCTATCCCCATTGGTCACAGTGAGTCAGCAGCAGGGAGACCGGTAGCTAGTATGCTATGTGCAATTAGCTAGGTAACGTTAGTTAGCTACCCTTTTGCTTGCGCATTGTACTAATAACTAGCTAGCTAGCTAAATGGTGGCATATTCGGACACAGGCAGAAGTTATTCCAACCTTATACCCATCGACACAACATCGCGGGACTTTCGGGAACGCTTCCGAAGCACACTCGACAGACTAGACCGGGATTTGGGGTGTGAGAATAGGGACTGCTACACTGTCCCGTGTGGTCTATAGTAGTGGTCAACAACCTTTTCTGAGTCAAAATTCAAGCCGAGATCTACCGCTTAGGTTCTTTTGTTAGATGACTTTTAAAAAATGTAGCCTATGCAAAATTTACCTATGAATTTTAACCTATTAAATATTTTTTTTTATAAATATACACATCTTCCCAATGTTTTTTGTTTTTAACTATTTGCAGTAGGCTATAGGACCTAAACATTATCACGGCATTTGGCTTTACTTGAATTGCCCTGCCAATACACTGTTCTTCTCAGACCAGTTATTTAAAAAATATATTTAAAAAATATTTTAAAAATCGAGAGGCTATATGATCACACTGGTAATATATCAGTTGTATTACTCCTGAAGCACAGCTGAGTGAGCATACATTTAAAGAATGACATTTTCTATTTTACTGGGCTGATAGTGCCTGTTTCTGATGGTCAGTCTCAGGAGTGAGAAGGCAACAGAGTGAGGGTCTGCCTCAACATCCCTCTGCTCTTCACTGACCAAAAAGGATCACTGTCTTCCTGCTGATGGCTAAACTTGAGTCGCACCGCACACATTCATATTGTTACTCCTATGACCAGAGAAAGTGAAATGTTCCTTGATATTAAAAAAATACTTAAGCCCTTAATAATAATGCAAGCCTATCGATACACTTTCCTACTCATTCATTGCAACTGCAGTGCTGGTTGTAGTGTGAATGGAAGTAGGGAGAATGCACATTTTATTGCTTATAAAAGTGTTGAATAGAAAGTGTTAGTCAACTTTTAAACATGAACTCAATCTTTGTTGTATTTGTTGAGTCTCTCTTGTCATGGTTTTGAAATCTCACAGTATCAACTTTGTAGCTTTATTCTACGCCTGCTAAATTACTGCAAACACGGTAATCTGAGCCATCCGATTGGCCAGTGGTAGGCCTATAGGGCACTTGATTTGCTCCCACCTGACCTGCCAAGAAGGCAGTTTGTACATATGGACTGGAGAACGACCGATATACAGTTTTTGAGGTCAATGAGGCCAATATTCCCAGAGACATCCTGTTTCCATTGATCATCCATGATGTTTCTTCAACTTGATTGGAGTCCACCTGTGGTAAATTCAACCACAGTTGACAGTGCATGTCAACAAAAAACAAGCCTTGAGGTCGAAGGAATTGTCCGTAGAGCTCCATGACAGGATTGTGTCGAGGCACAGATATGGGGAAGGGTACCAAAAAATGTCTGCAGCATTGGATGTCCCCAAGAACCTAGTGGCCTCCGTCATTCTTAAATGGAAAAAGTTTGGAACGACAAACTTCCTAGAGCTGGCCACCCGGCCAAACTGAGCAATCGGGGGAGAAGGGCCTTGGTCAGAGAGGTGACCAAGAAGACAGTGACAGAGTTCCATAGTTCTTCTGTGGAGATGGGAGAAGCTTCCAGAGGGACAACAGAGCCCGGACTTGAACCCGATCGAACATCTCTGGAGAGACCTGGAAATGGCTGTGCAGCGATGCGCCCCATCAATCTTCTTTTTTTTTTTACATTTAAGTCATTTAGCAGACGCTCTTATCCAGAGTGACTTACAAATTTTTCCTGTGTGAAGAAATGTAGGCTCTGATATATCCTATAGTCTAGGCCTACTCTAAGACACTGCATTGAACAGTATGTTCCATAATGCAATTAGTGGGAAAATAGCTTTGTGTGCGGTTTCATGTGACAGATATGTAGATATCCTCTAAATAGGCCTATGCAACAACTAGCATTGGTGGCTAATAAACTCAGGGTTGGTTATTTTTTTGCTGTCTTTCAAAGATTATTCGTAAAAATCCAAATAACTTCACAGATCATCATTGTAAAGGGTTTAAACACTGTTTCCCATGCTTGGTCAATGAACCATAAACAATTAATGAGCATGCACCTGTGGAACGGTCGTTAAGACCCTAACAGCTTACAGACGGTAGGCAATTTAAGGTCACTGTTATGAAAACCTAGGATGCTAAAGAGGCCTTTCTACTGACTCTGAAAAACACCAAAAGAAAGATACCCAGGGTCCCTGCTCATCTGCGTGAATGTGCCTTAGGCATGCTGCAAGGAGGCATGAGGACAGCAGATGTGGCCAGGGCAATAAATTGCATTGTCCATACTGTGAGACGCCTAAGACAGTGCTACAGGGAGACAGGATGGGCAACTGATTGTCCTCGCAGTGGCAGACCACGTCTAACAACACCTGCACAGGATCGGTACATCCAAACACAACACCTGCAGGACAGGTACAGTATGGCGGCAACAACAACTGCCCGAGTTACACCAGGAACGCACAATCCCTTTAGTGCTCAGACTGTCCAATAGGACAGACAATAGGCTGAAAGAGGCTGAACTGAGGGCTTGTAGGACTGTTGTAAGGCAGGTACTCACCAGCCATCACCGGCAACAACGTTGCCTATGGGCGCAAACCCACCGTCGCTGGACCAGACAGGACTCGCAAAAAGTGCTCTTCACTGATGAGTCGCGGTTTTGTTTCACCAAGGGTGATGGTCGGATTCACATTTTTGTCAAAGGAATGAGCGGTACACCAAGGCCTGTACTCTGGAGCAAGATCAATTTGGAGGTGGAGGGTCCGTCATGGTATGGGGCGGTGTGTCACAGCATCATCGGACTTAGCTTTTTGTCAACGCTGTGCGTTACAAGGAAGACATCCTCCTCCCTCATGTGGTACCCTTCCTGCAGGCTCATCCTGACATGACCCTCCAGCATGACAATGCCACCAGACATACTGCTTGTTCTGTGTGATTTCCTGCAAGACAGGAATGTCAGTGTTCTGCTATGGCCAGCGAAGAGCCCGGTCATTGAGCACGTCTGGGACCTGTTGGATCGCAAGGTGAGGGCTGCCTTTTGTCTGAGAATGTGCAGCTGCCTTGGTGGAAGAGTGGGGTAACATCTCACAGCAAGAACTGGCAAACCTGGTGCAGTCCATGAGCAGGAGATGCACTGCAGTACTTATTATCTGATGTGGCCACCAGCTGCATTGACTGTTACTTTTGATTTTGTCCCCCCCCCCCCCCCTTTGTTCAGGGACACATTATTACATTTCTGTTAGTCACATGTCTGTGGAACTTGTTCGGTTTATACCTGTTGAATCCTGTTTATGTTCATACAGATATTTTCACATGTTAAGTTTGCTGAAAATAAACCAGTCGACAGTGAGAATACATTTATTTTTTTGCTGAGTTCATGACCAGGAGGGTGTCTTTGGCAGTGGTGAAAATAATACGCAGTTGTATTTTGGTATAGATACCTTTTTCTTTAGGAATGAAGTTTAGTGAAAGTTAAATGCCCCACAAAACTACTTAAGTAGTACTTTAAAGTATTTTTACATAAGTACTTTATACCACTGGCCTTTGGCTACTGGACAAGGATTTGATTTGAAAACCAATAGAACATAAAAGAAAAGCTATTGGTTTCAATGGCATATGGAAGTCTTTTTATAAAAGGATTGCCTGCACATTTGGTTGGATTTTGGCTAGGCTACTTTGAAGCAAGGTAAGACATGCCTCATGTTGTGAAACGTTCTGGTTTCAAACAATTAAGTATGCTTTCGAAATGCGTACTGCCTCCAGCTCATTGCAAAGTGGTGTGTGATGCACTGAAGCCTGCCTCGTTGCCATGCACTTGAATTGGATGCGTACTTGAATTACCAGTTGAGAGAGAGAGAAATGTTTAATCGTGGCCAGTTTAAAGAAAATTAAAAAATCATTTTTTTTTTTAAATTTAAATTAGTTCATGAAATTATTTATATATTTATTTGACGCAAATTGTCTTTAGAATTGTTGCAAATTGATTGGGCTTATTAAAGCTGATTTGAGCGGTATCAGAAGCTCCCGCACTACATTGACTGGTATTTAAATGAAAGAGTAGGCTAAAATGCATTATTTCGTGGCTACTGTTAGTTAGCATGACAACGTCAGTTTACTTCAAATTACTTCAAATTAGCAGTCGTTAAGTCTTATCTAGTAGTTGGGACAATTCTGAGTACAATGCCATTTATATCCCTAGATTGAGGTATGTTTTCCAAGCCATATCTCACGCCGGCTCAGCTGTGTTAATCTAAGTAAAAGGCATATCCAACCTTTTTACTCTAGCGGAATGTATAAAATTTGAATCATCTAGCTAGCTAAATTTCTTTCTTTTGATTTACACATTTTTTTTTAAACGGAATCTAGTTTCGTTGGAGTTTAAACACTTGATCGATGTATATATCATAGAAGAGTGTAATTATCTTTAGGACAGCTGTTTTTAGTCAAGACGTTCGTGTTTTTAATGTGTAATGTTTTTGTTGTACTGTGTGTTTATGGTTCTGTTTAATGTATGTAAGTTGTTTTGTCTGAAACGTTGTTCCCCCTGCTGCTATTGGACCAGGTCTCTTGGAAAAGAGATTATCTCAATGAGGAAAAACCTGTATAAATAATGGTGAAATAAAAACATCTAGCTAAATGTTAGCAAATGTGATGGCTATCTGACAAATGCCTTTTTCTAACCTCATTATAGCTAGCTGAAGTTAGCCAGATGGTTAGTAATTTCAGTAATGTTCGCTAGCTAACTACACATTTCTGTTGGTAAATAGAGCCAGCTAAATCAGATTGACAGCAGAAGCTCAACAGATAGTGGCTGAGCCTTTTGTTACATTGACTGCTAGCGAACTAGGTCCAATGTTGGACCCAGGGATGATTTCCCCAGCTAGCTGTCAACTGAAAGCAGTGACTTATAGATTAGCATCCCCACTGTGATTTGGAAACTGATGCATTTTTGTCTCACATATAGCCTTAGATGTTGCCATCTATGAAGCTAGGTCTATGTGTAAATGGTTGTGTTGACAACGTCAAGTTTTCTTCCATTTTTTTTTTTGTTCCAGTAAAGCGGGACATCCAGGAGAGCGATGAGGAGGCAGTGCGTGTCAAAGAGCAGAGCATCCTGGAGCTGGGTGGTCTGCTGGCTAAGACGGGCCAGGCTGCAGGTGACACATCCTTCCTCCGATTTCAGCTGGATAAGTGCACATTCAGAGTAGACACATCACCTCTACTAGAGAATGATGCTTACTAGGGTTGTCACGATACCAACATTTTGCAAACAATACAATACCAAGTATCACGATACCGAGTAGTATCGCAATACCATGGTGGAAGAAAATCCTGTTCGCCCCGTCCCCTAAACCTGTCACTGAAATTCACACTTCTACTCAATACAACACATTTTAATTTAACTTCACACTGTTCAGTGTATAATATAATACTGCATAGAATGGCTCATTTGCAAAGGCCTACCTGTGATTTGGCTGGAGGGAGGATGGCTCATAATGATGTCTAGAAAGTCGCGAATGGCATCAAACAAACACACTGAAACCATGTGTTTGATTCCGCTCCAGACATTTTCACGAGCCCGGCCTCCCCAATTAAGGTGCCACCAACCTCCTGGGATATACATGCATAATGATCTGCATGTCATTGTGTCAGTAAGGGGAAAACACTAGAGGTTGACCGATTGATTAGGGCCGATTTCAATTTTTCATAACAATCGGAAATCTGTATTTTTGGACACCGATTTGGTGTCACTCGCTCTTGAGACTTGGAGTGGTTGTTCCCCTTCAAATCAAATTTTATTTGTCACATACACATGGTTAGCAGATGTTAATGCGTAGTCTTGTGCTTCTAGTTCCGACAATGCAGTAATAACCAACAAGTAATCTAACTAACAATTCCTAAACTACTGTCTTATACACAGTGTAAGGGGATAAAGAATATGTACATAAGGATATATGAATGAGTGATGGTACAGAGCAGCATAGGCAAGATACAGTAGATGGTATCGAGTACAGTATATACATATGAGATGAGTATGTAAACAAAGTGGCATAGTTAAAGTGGCTAGTGATACATGTATTACATAAGGATGCAGTCGATGAGAGAGTACAGTATATACGTAGGCATATGAGATGAATAATGTAGGGTAAGTAACATTTATATAAGGTAGCATTGTTTAAAGTGGCTAGTGATATATTTACTACATTTCCCATCAATTCCCATTATTAAAGTGGCTGGAGTTGAGTCAGTGTCAGTGTGTTGGCAGCAGCCACTCAATGTTAGTGGTGGCTGTTTAACAGTCTGATGGCTGCTGTTTTTCAGTCAGTTCTGGTCCCAGCTTTGATGCACCTGTACTGACCTTCGCCTTCTGGAGATAGTGGGGTGAACAGGCAGTGGCTCGGGTGGTTGATGTCCTTGATGATCTTTATGGCCTTCCTGTAACATCGGGTGGTGTAGGTGTCCTGGAGGGCAGGTAGTTTGCCCCGGTGATGCGTTGTGCAGACCTCACTTCTGGAGAGCCTTACGGTTGAGGGCGGAGCAGTTGCCGTACCAGGCGGTGATACAGCCCGCCAGGATGCTCTCGATTGTGCATCTGTAGAAGTTTGTGAGTGCTTTTGGTGACAAGCCAAATTTTTTCAGCCTCCTGAGGTTGAAGAGGCGCTGCTGCGCCTTCTTCACGATGCTGTCTGTGTGAGTGGACCAATTCAGTTTGTCTGTGATGTGTATGCCGAGGAACTTAAAACTTGCTACTCTCTCAACTACTGTTCCATCGATGTGGATAGGGGGTGTTCCCTCTGCTGTTTCCTGAAGTCCACAAAGTTTTGTTGACGTTGAGTGTGAGGTTATTTTCCTGACACCACACTCCGAGGGCCCTCACCTCCTCCCTGTAGGCCGTCTCGTCGTTGTTGGTAATGAAGCCTACCACTGTTGTGTCGTCCGCAAACTTGATGATTGAGTTGGAGGCGTGCGTGGCCATGCAGTCGTGGGTGAACAGGGAGTACAGGAGAGGGCTCAGAACGCACCCAGTGTTGAGGATCAGCGGGGAGGAGATGTTGTTACCTACCCTCACCACCTAGGGGCGGCCCGTCAGGAAGTCCAGCACCCAGTTGCACAGGGCGGGGTGAGACCCAGGGTCTCGAGCTTGATGACGAGCTAGGGTACTATGGTGTTGAATGCCGAGCTGTAGTCGATGAACAGCATTCTCACATATGTATTCCTCTTGTCCAGATGGGTTAGGGCAGTGTGCAGTGTGGTTGAGATTGCATCGTCTGTGGACCTGAGCGGTTAGCAAATTGGAGTGGGTCTAGGGTGTCAGGTAGGGTGGAGGTGATACGGTCCTTGACTAGTCTCTCAAAGCACTTCATGATGACGGAAGTGAGTGCTACGGGCGGTAGTCGTTTTTCAGTTACCTTAGCTTTCTTGGGAACAGGAACAATGGTGGCCCTCTTGAAGCAGGTGGAACAGCAGACTGGTATAGGGATTGATTGAATATGTCCAAACACACCAGCCAGCTGGTCTGCGCAAGGGCGCGGCTGGGGATGCCGTCTGGGCCTGCAGCCTTGCGATTAACACGTTTAAATGTTTTACTCACCTCGGCTGCAGTGAAGGAGAGACCGCATTTTCCGTTGCAGGCAGTATCAGTGGCACTGTATTGTCCTCAAAGCGGGCAAAAAAAGTTATTTAGTCTGCCTGGGAGCAAGACATCCTGGTCCGTGACTGGGCTGGATTTCTTCCTGTAGTCCGTGATTGACTGTAGACCCTGCCACATGCCTCTTGTGTCTGAGCCGTTGAATTGGGATTCTACTTTGTCTCTGTACTGACGCTTAGCTTGTTTGATAGCCTTACGGAGGGAATAGCTGCATTGTTTGTATTCAGTCATGTTACCAGACACCTTGCCCTGATTGAAAGCAGTGGTTCAGTTTCCAACTGCCATCAATCCAAGGTTTCTGTTTAGAATGTTTTAATCGTTGCTATAACGACATCTTCAACGCACGTTCTAATGAACTTCGCACACCGAATCAGCGTATTCGTCAATGTTGTTATCTGACGCAATACGAAACATGTCCCAGTCCACGTGATGGAAGCAGTCTTGGAGTGTGGAGTCAGCTTGTTCGGACCAGCGTTGGACAGACCTCAGCGTGGGAGCTTATTTTTTAGCTTTTGTCTGTAGGCAGGTATCAGCAAATGGAGTCGTGGTCAGCTTTTCCGAAAGGGGCGGGGCAGGGCCTTAAGTGATCCAAGGTTTTTCCGCCCCTGGTTGCGCAATCGATATGCTGATAAAATTTAGGGAGTCTTGTTTTCAGATTAGCCTTGTTAAAATCCCCAGCAACAATGAATGCAGCCTCCGGATAAATGGTTTCCAGTTTGCAAAGAGTTAAATAAAGTTTTGAGCCATCATGTGTCTGCTTGGGGGGGGGATATATACGGCTGTGATTATAATCAAGAGAATTCTCTTGGTAGATAATGCGGTCTACATTTGATTGTGACTAAATCAGGTGAACAGAAGGATTTGAGTTCCTGTATGTTTCTTTCTTCCCACCATGCCTCGTTAGCCATAAGGCATACACCCCCACCCCTCTTCTTACCAGAAAGGTGTTTGTTTCTGTCGGCGCGATGCGTGGAGAAACCCGTTGGCTGCACCGCTTCGGATAGCGTCTCTCCAGTGAGCCATGTTTCCGTGAAGCACAGAACGTTAGTCTCTGATGTCCCTCTGGAATGCTACCCTTGCTCGGATTTCATCAACCTTGTTGTCAAGAGACTGGACATTGGCAAGAAGAACGCTAGGAAGTGGGGCACGATGTGCCCATCTCCGTAGTCTGACCAGAAGACCGCCACGTTTCCCTCTTTTTCGAGTCGTTTTTTGTGGGTCGCTGCAGCGATCCATTCCGTTGTCCTGTTTGTAAGGCAGAACACAGGATCCGCATTCACTGATGGTGAGTTGACTGATCTTATATACAGTAGTTCTTCTCAACTGTATGTAATGAAACCTAAGATGACCTGGTTAATGTAAGAAATAACACGTAAAAAAAAAAACTGCATAGTTTCCTAGGAAGGTGAAGCAGGCGGCCATCTCTGTCGGCGCCTTGCTCTGCAAGGTGCGATGGGTAACGCTGCTTCGAGGGATGGTTCCTGGTTTGAAGCTATACTGTTACACTGGCAATACTAAAGTGACTATAAGAACATCCAATAGTCAAAGGTGTATGAAATACAAATCGTATAGAGAGAATTTGTCCTATAATAACTACAACCTAAAACTTCTTTCCTGGGAATATTGAAGACTCCTGTTAACACCAGCTTTCATATGTTCTCATGTTCTGAGCAAGTTACTTAAACGTTAGCTTTTTTACATGGCACATATTGCACTTTTACTTTCTTCTCCAACACTTTGTTTTTGCATTATTTAAACCAAATTGAACATGTTTCATAATTTATGAGGCTAAATTGATTTTATTGAAATATTAAGTTAAAATAAGTGTTCATTCAGTATTGTTGTAATTGTCATTATTACAAATGTGTTAAATTAAATCGGACGATTTTTAATCGGTATTGGCTGTTTTTGGTCCTCCAATAATCGGTATCGGCGTTGAAAAATCCTAATCGGCCGACCTCTAGAAAACACTGCATGAAACCTCTACTCTTCAGTTAACACTGACACACACAATCTTTCCCTTCCTTACACTGTCTCCCTCACTCACAAACACACACATAGACACTACTCCCAACTTTTAAAACATTAGGCACCAAGCTGATTTTTAGGAGCACCAAAAATAAATAGATTTGTAATATAGTTTAGGCTTACATTAGGCCTATATGTGTCCTACCTTTTTGACGCACATTTCATGAGTGGCAGACCCTTTTTCTTCCTGTGCCAATCCAATTTGCCTTAACCTACTGTCATGTTACCAGGTTGTTAGCTATCTAGGTAACATTACTGAACGTTTGTTATCAAATCAATAATTTGCGACCTGGGATTAGATTAGAACGGCCCGTGACATGGTTTGTGAAATTTTATAAAATCCCTGCAAATCCCATTAGAAAAGAAAAAAAGGTATCTCCAGTAATATGGGTCGTATTTTTTTGAACTGTTTAGGCTCGAGACGAGCCTTTTCTTTGCTGTGAAGCTGCAAGCATGCCTGTCGCGAAGCGGTGCTCCATTTCCTTCTGACACTGAGGCTGCATGACAGTGAACTTGCAAAGTCTACTCTGGTAGTCTACGACTGGTCTGTGCTCTTGGTTACAACAGGCGATGAAATGATATCAACATTGCTCGCTTTACACACTGCTCCAATGTAATAAATGTACAGATCTAACAGAAGACTCGTCTGGGTCTGTCTCTATCATGACAAAATTCTATAACAAAAAAAAAACTGGTGGAGGAATAGATGCGAGTGAAAAGCAGGCAGAGAGAAGCAGGTGAATAGTATCATATGAAACTGTACTATGGTATTCTAAAAGGTTGGTATGATGTTTTGGTACCATGATACTACCGTGGTACCTGTATACCGTGCAACACTAATACTGACTAGTGTTGTCATGATCTTCAGTATGGCTAGGAAACAACACGAATCGGACTAAATTGCTGACATGCTGTGGCAATTAACTTTTTCTATAATGTTGGTGAGAGTGACAAGTCTCTCCTTGACTGTGCGCAAGTTTGCGATTGATTGCATCACATGCGGACTGCCCAGAATTACTGATCTACAAATCGCCTTGCGTCCCAGTCGTTGTGATCAACATTAGGTTTTCTGCTCCTCACCTTGGCCTGCTTAAATTGATCCCCCTCCAACCTGCTGTCTGTGTCCGTCAGAGCTGGGCGGTCTTCTGAAGTATGTACGGCCGTTCCTGAATTCCATCAGCAAGGCCAAGGCGGCGCGGCTGGTGCGCTCGCTGCTGGACCTGTTTCTGGACATGGAGGCAGCTACAGGCCAGGAGGTGGAGCTGTGTCTGGAGTGCATCGAGTGGGCCAAGGCTGAGAAGAGAACATTCCTCAGACAGGCCCTGGAGGTGAGGAGTGGGAGAGGGGAACCCTACTGGAAGGGAGCTGAGCGGGAGCACTGACGAGGGGTTTGGTTGGCCTCACTCGATGGTTTACAGTGGATGGAGATCAAGCCCGTCTTAGGGTTCTTGAGTCTATTTCGCTGTATGTAGTGCTGCAGCCTTTGCTGCAAAGGCCATTGGTGGATCTTGATGATGCATTTCAATTTGGGAATTAAGTTGAAATTCCAATTGAACAATTTTGATATTTTTCTTAGTCATCACCACTAGAGGTCCATTTTATGTTAAAGATGGTTCCAGAGGTGGTGGTATCCTTGACTTTGTCTTCTCTCTCTCCAGGCTCGTCTCATCTCTCTGTATTTTGACACAAAGCGGTATCAGGAGGCGCTTCATCTAGGTGCGTTGAGTTTCTTTTTTGAAAAGAAACTGGAAATGTTAATCACAGCAGAAAGAGCTGAATATGATTACAGTTGGCATTCCTAATAAGTGCACATCAGATACATGTTAACTCCGTTTTAAACACTTCAGTTGACTTGTCCCAATCACAGTACTTAAAACATTCCCTCCATATCTGCCAACTCTGGGTTGGTGTACTCATTCATGTCTCCCTTCCTCCATCCATCCCTCTCTCCCACAGGCACCCAGCTACTCCAGGAGCTGAAGAAGATGGATGACAAGGCCCTGCTGGTGGAGGTGCAGCTGCTGGAGAGTAAGACGTACCACGGCCTCAGCAACCTGCCCAAGGCCCGTGCCGCCCTCACCTCTGCACGCACCACCGCCAACGGCATCTATTGCCCGCCCAAGCTACAGGCCGCCCTGGACATGCAGTCAGGTCTGCTACCCTCCATCCTCTTCCCCTACAACACCCACAACTAGTTCAGTCTTATGTCCACTGTGTAGGCAGGACCTCTACCGTTTTAAAAATTAAAAAACATTTTATCTGTCATTTTAAAGCATTTTACAGTGAGAGGGCATCATCAGCCAGCTCTTCCACATCCACCAAGCATAAAGGCCTGGATCCTAGCTCGACGTAGTTGTATGTTGGGATTTTCTGGTCGCTCAGAGGTGGCCATGCTGTGTTGTTGAGCTGTTGTTGAGCCAGTTGTACATCTCATTTTCATTTTGACCTCATTGTACTCATCTGGTGCCCTGGGTCTAAATCAGTCCCCGATTAGAGAGCAAGAATGACAATCAGCATTGCAACAGGATTTGAGGTCCAGGTTTGAGTGTCCCTGGTTGATAACCTCAACCTCCTACAGGGATCATCCACGCAGCAGAGGAGAAGGACTGGAAGACGGCCTACTCTTACTTCTACGAGGCCTTCGAAGGCTACGACTCCATCGACCACCCGAGAGCGATCACCGCTCTCAAATACATGCTGCTCTGCAAAATCATGCTCAACCTGTAAGCAGCTGAGCGCTCAACTCTACATGTTGTGTGTTATCGTGATCGATGTGTAATCACTATATTATACTTGCGCAATATATAACTTTGGAATTTGAGTAAACATGCAGCCCCACAGTTAGTTATGGAGTTGGTTATGTGTAGATGACAAGAGCTTTAGAGGAAAGGTGGTGTATTGGATGAGTAACCTGTTGTCTTGTTGTAGTCCTGAGGAGGTCCAAGGTCTCGTCAGTGGAAAGCTAGCCCTGCGGCATGCCGGGAGACAGACGGACTCTCTGAAATGCGTGGCACAAGCCAGCAAGAACCGGTCGCTGGAGGATTTTGAAAAGGTAAGGACATGTTGAGTGAACTGAAAAGCACGGAATAACATCGATGAACAGATGCATTTTCTCCGTTTGCTGTTTTTATCCCTTGTAGGTTCCTCAACACCTGTTTTACTCTTCCTCTATTTATATCCCCATCTTTTGCGAAATCTTTACTTTCTCCCCTCCTATCAATATCCTTATATTTGACCCATTTCTCACCTCTACCTCCCCCTCTCTCCAGGCCCTGACTGAGTACAGAGGTGAGTTGAGAGATGACCCCATCATAAGCACACACTTGACCACGCTCTATGACAACCTGCTTGAACAGAACCTCATCCGTGTCATCGAGCCTTTCTCCAGGGTACAGGTGAGCTTACAGCTGAGCGTTTTGTGGCGGGTGGGGGCATGCTGTTCAGTCCAGGACTAGGCTTTTGTTCTTGTAAAATTCGTAAAGTCTGTAAAAACCCGAATTTCTGTGTTTTTAAAAGTAGTCGGCTTGAAAGAGAGCGACTTCGTTTGGGCTGATCTGTGACCCGCTAGCACCCCCCCCCCCGGTAAGAGGGGAATAAGGCAACCTCAGTTACACACAAGGGAACTTTATTGCTGTACACACTCACAGCAGACAGGGAATAGTAATGGGAAGGACGTGGATCTGTAAGATAAGCAGTAATGAATAGGCTGTACAAAATTAGCATAGCACGAATCAAATACATTAGCACCTCAAGAGCACTGGCAAGGACTGTATAAATATAAAGGACTGTATAGGTCAAGGCTATATAAGCAAACAATTATCATTAACTTACTACCAACAGTAAATAGTAAACACACACGCGCGTTACAACAACAACAACTCAGTTCTGCTCGCACTCCATCCCACAAGTCCACTCAAAGGAGTGAACAGACACTGGCCTGTACAGCCAGAGGAGCCATCAGGTGTCCTGCCCCCTAACAATGTACCCCTTAGCAACCCAGGTCACGTGTTTGACAGGCCAGTTTATTCTACTCCTAGGGTTGGGGAGTGGAGTGTGCAGCTTGAAAGGGATGTGAGATGCTGATAAGTCACTGGCTGGGATTTCATAACAAGGCTATTTGTAAAAGGCTAGTATTTGTTTGGCTTTGTTCAGCTTGGATTTTTCGTCTTGTAAAATTCTTTACAAATCCTTAAAGTCTGAAGTTCAAATGGCTCTGTTTCTAAATGTAATATTTTTCTATAATTGTCTATTCATTTTGGATTGTTGAGCTTGTGTTCCAGAACACTGACAAGTGTGGTTCTGTCTCCCCACAGATAGAACACATTTCCACCCTCATAAAACTCTCCAAGGTAAGTCATCGCTTATTACATATTTCTGAAAATTTGCCTTGTCTGTTTCCTTTCTTAAAATGTTGCTCTGTTGACTGAAGCAGTAATATAGAACAAAAAATATATAAATCAAACATTGGTGTTCTTTTTACTCCATTCATGGTGTGTTTATGTGTCGATTTGGTTTCTTCACTTCTACACAGGGAGATGTTGAGAGGAAGTTGTCACAGATGATTCTGGACACAAAATTTCACGGTAGGGGTCTGATAGAAGTGTATGTGGTCACATTTTTCACAATGTGGTTATTTGGACAGTGAAGCTTAACTTGCCGACCAAACTAAAAGTTTTAGCTTTTCAAATGAATACATGGGGGAGTTTAAATCCAGATTTCCTCCTCCCGTCATATTAGTCCCATAATTGTTGGTAAAATGTAATAATTAACTTCAAATTAAAGACAAAACATTTTTTAGGTCTTTTTTTTTTTTTGCCTTTTATGTACCTACTTGAAACCATCATCCCTCCACCTCTCTCTAGGTATTTTGGACCAAGGCGAGGGTGTGCTGATCATCTTCGATGAGCCTGCAGTAGACACAACGTATGAGGCGGCCCTGGAGACCATTCAGAACATGAGCAAAGTAGTGGACTCACTCTACAACAAAGCCAAGAAGCTCACATAGGTCAGTCCGTACCATGAGCCCGCTAGCAGAATTGGAGTGATATAGAATTAATGTACAGTACCAGTACAAGACACCTACTCATTCAAGGGTTTTTCTTGATTTAGACTATTTTCTACATTGTAGAATAATAGGGAAGACATCAAAACTGTTAAATAACACATATGGAATCGTGTAGTAACCAAAAAAGTGATAAACAAATCTAAATATATTTTGTTTCTTCAAAGTAGCCACCCTTTGCCTTGATGGCAGCTTTGGACACTCTTGGCATTCTCTCAACCAGCTTCACCAGGAATGTTTTTCCATCCATCTTGAAGGAGTTGCCACAAATTCTGAGCACTTGTTGGCTGATTTTCCTTCACTCTGCGGTCCAACTCATCCCAAACCATCTCAATTGGGTTGAGGTCGGGCGATTGAAGGCCAGGTCATCTGATGCAGCACTCCATCACTCTCCTTGGTTAAATAGGCCTTACACAGCCTGGAGGTGTGTTGGGTCATTGTCCTGTTGAAAAACAAATGATAGTCCCACTAAGCGCAAACCAGATGGCATAGTGTATCGTTACAGAATACTGTGGTAGCCATGCTGTTTGTGTGCCTTGAATTCTAAATACAATCACAGACAGTGTCACCAGCAAAGCACCTTCACACCTCCATGCTTCACTGTGGGAACCACACATGCAGACATCATCCATTCACGTACTCTGCGTCTCACAAAGGCACGGCGGTTGGAACCAAAAATCTGAAATTTGGACAGATTTCCACCGGTTTAGTGTCCCTCTTCTTATTGGTGTCCTTTAGTAGTGGTTTCTTTGCAGTAATTTGACCATGAAGGCCTGATTCACTCAGTCTCCTCTGAACAGTTGTTGTTACTCGAATTTTGTGAAGCATTTATTTGGGCTGTAATTTCTGAGGCTGATAGCTCTAATGAACTTATCCGCTGCAGAGATGGTAACTCTGGGTCTTCCTTTCCTGTGGCGGTCCTCATGAGAGCCAGTTTAATCAGTGCTTGATGGTTTTTGCGACTGCACTTGAAGAAACTTTCAAAGTGCTTAAAATGTTCTGCAATAACTGACCTTCATGTCTTAAAGTAATGATGGACTGTCATTTCTCTTTGCTTATTTGAGCGGTTCTTACATATTGACTTGGTCTTTTAAGTAATTAATTAGCATTTTATTGCATGACATAAGTATTTGATCACCTACCAACCAGTAACAATTCCGGCTCTCACAGACCTGTTAGTTTTTCTTTAAGAAGCCATCCTGAGGGCCTCCTGGGTGGCGCAGTGGTTAAGGGCGGTGTACTACAGCACCAGCCGTGCCATCAGAGACTCTGGGTTCGCGCCCAGGCTCTGTCGTAACCGGCCGAGACCGTGGGGCGACGCACAATTGGCCTAGCATCGTCCGGGTTAGGTAGGGCTTGGTCGGTAGGGATGTCCTTGTCGCACCAGCGACTCCTGTGGCGGGCCGCAGTGCGCGCTAACCAAGGTTGCCAGGTGTACAGTGTTTCCTCCGACACATTGGTGCGGCTGGCTTCCGGGTTGGATGCGCACTGCTTGGTTGGGTTGTGTATTGACTTTCAACCTTCGTCTCTCCCGAGCCCGTACGGGAGTTGTAGCGATGAGACAAGATAGTAGCTACTAAAACAATTGGATACCACGAAAAAGGGGTCAAAAAATCAAAAGCATTAATAAGAAGGAAAGAAATTAAGCTGGTTGCGAGAAAGCAAAGAAGCAAAGCTGTCGAGACAAATGGTGGCTACTTTGAAGAATCTCAAATATATTTTGATTTAACACTTTTTTTTGGTTACTTCATGGTTCCATGTGTATTAGTTCATAGTTTGTCTTCACTATTATTCTACAATGTAGAAATGGAACAAATAAAGAAAAACCCAGGAATGAGTAGGTGTCCAAACTTTTGACTGGTACTGTATGTTGAATATGTACTTGTTTATGGGACGGTTTCCCGAACACAGATTAACCGCTTTAATATTGAGTGCTATTTAGTCCATGACAAGCTTCATCTGTGTCCCTAAATCTGCCACTCCAGCCAGCCAGTTAATCACATTTCCATTTTCCTTTCCGCAGAGGAGACCACCTGAAACCCAGCACAGATCGTGTCCAGACAGTTTGTGAAGCACTCCGGGATGGGGGGGGTCGGACTCAAAGAAACCAACTGACCAACCCACAAACTGACATGGCTAGGCTGTCCCCCACTCCTCTTCAATTCAGTCTGGGTACATTTTTTTAAACTGCCCCCCCCCAACGAACATTACAACTACTGGCATCTCCATCACAGGTTATGTTCCTCGGCATCCCCCTCCTTGCTGACCATCAGGGAATCTTGTAAAGAAACATCTACATAACATGTATGATACATATAGGTCTCTGAAAGAGTGTAATTGGTGGGCTCACACTACCTAAAGGTTCAGTTCTATTGCCAAACAACCTCTGTGTTCTTGCCTTCATCCCCCCTAACACACACAGACAGCAGTCTGAGTCTGCTGGCTTTGGGCCAGAGTGGACAGAGAAAGGACTACCTTCCCTGCGAACACGCCACAGGAAAAGGACACCGTCATCGCCACACCGTTTCATAGTTCCCAGAGCTAGGTCAATATATTGTTTTTATCCTGCCTGGGGTACCATGAGGGTGTGGTTTTCCCTTTTGGGACTTTTCTATTGGTTCCAGCTCAATCGAGACCAGATTAAGTACCAGATATGATCTCTTATACTATTTGAATCCAGGTCTAATTGTTTCCCTCCCTGCCTCTAATTCCAGTTTGTACATAATGTTGCCAGGTGTCTCTGTCATGCTAACACTTCGCCCACCCCACCCCCTTTAAAAAAAAATATATATATATAACACTAAATGAGAATAAATTAAGCCCCCAGTGTGCTTTTGTGAGAGGTGGTGGAAATGATTGACCTGGTTGTATGGATTGTGACTGACAAAGAATGTGAGTTGGTTGTTTATTCCTCATGTATTCAAACAACTGTGGATCATTTGCTGAAAAATGTAAGCTGTAAGGTTTGGGGACTACTTTTTGCAAGGACTACTAGTCTACCATTTCCCATATGATATAGATAAAAGTGCTAATAAATGTTGAATGTCACAGCTTAATTTTCTGTTTGGAAGAACTTAACTATTATTATAATCTTGACCCTCTGTTTTTGCCCATTGCCTATTACAATCAAGAAATACCTGGATCAAATCTTCAAATCTATCAGGTCTCTGTATATAGATTTTTATCTTGCATATGTCATCAGATTCAGCATATTTGCTGCATTTATCAGGGTAAATGAATTGTTCCATTTTAGACAACTCTAACATAAGCAAAAGGTGTTTGGACAGTCTGCACTATATCGAGTCTACGGTCTGTTCACCAAACCATTTTTACCCAGCTTGGGCATCTTGACATAGCCCAATGGGGTCTCACATGGCACATTTCTAATGAATATCATGATGTACCTACACTTATCAGACACCAGGGAGCGCTATTGGATTGTGATTTTCACAAGTGAAATTGTTTTGGTTGGTCACATTAGGAGGGGGGGGGGGGGAATAATCTCTTCAGGTTGACTAATTTGTTCAAATATGTCTGTTTATAAATCCTTCACGCTTTGCTTGAGCCATGTTTGTATTTTAATTGATGCACCTACTGTCTGACAAAAGTACTATGGAATAATAGGCTACATGCTAATTCAAGGAACATTTCCCTCAAATCAAAGTTTGATGTTTTCAGACTTCAAAAGTGGTTTAACCTAATAAATAAGACTGCATTTCATATCTCACCTAATTAACCTTTATGGAGCCACTTAAGGGTCATGGTGGAGAAAAATGAACCGCTAGGCTAATCCATATGTTTATTAGTTCCCTCCCTCCATAGTGTTTTCATATGCCTCTGAATCATAAGGGCAAATGATAGTAACGGACATGCAAAATCATTAAAGGTGCAAATAGGGTAAAATTACGCATTCTCATCCCTAGGCAGGAATTCCGTCTGGCTCTGGAAATCTTTAGCTACATTCGTGGCCAAAGGTTTTGAGAATGACACAAATATAAATTTTCACAAAGTCTGCTGCCTCAGTTTGTATGATGGCAATTTGCATATACTCCAGAATGTTATGAAGAGTGATCAGATGAATTGCAATTAATTGCAAAGTCCCTCTTTGCCATGCAAATGAATTGAATTCCCCCCCCCCAAAAAAAATTTCCACTGCATTTCAGCCCTGCCACAAAAGGACCAGCTGACATCATGTCAGTGATTCGTTAACACAGGTGTGAGTGTTGACGAGGACAAGGCTGAAGATCACTCTGTCATGCTGATTGAGTTCGAATAACAGACTGGAAGCTTCAAAAGGAGGGTGGTGCTTGGAATCATTGTTTTTCCTCTGTCAATCATGGCTACATGCAAGGAAACACGTGCTGTTATAATTGCTTTGCACAAAATGGGCTTCACATGCAAGGATATTGTTGCCAGTAAGATTGCAACTAAATCAACCATTTATCGGATCATCAAGAACTTCAAGGAGAGCGGTTCAATTGTTGTGAGAAGGCTTCATGGCACCCAAGAAAGTCCAGCAAGCGCCAGGACCGTCTCCTAAAGTTGATTCAGCTGCGGGATCGGGGCACCACCAGTACAGAGCTTGCTCAGGAATGGCAACAGACAGGTGTGAGTGTATCGGCAAGCACAGTGAGGTGAAGACTTTTGGAGGATGGTCTGGTGTCAAGAAGGGCAGCAAAGAAGCCACTTCTCTCCAGGGAAAACATCAGGGACAGACTGATATTCTGCAAAAGGTACAGGGATTGGACTGCTGAGGACTGGGGTAAAGTCATTCTCTGATGAATCCCCTTTCCGATTGTTTGGGGCAACCGGGAAAAAAAGCTTGTCTGGAGAAGACAAGGTGAGCGCTACCATCAGTCCTGTGTCATGCCAACAGTAAAGCATCCTGAGACCATTCATGTGTGGGGTTGCTTCTCAGCCAAGGGAGTGAGCTCACTCACAATCTTGCCTAAGAACACAGCCATGAATAATGGTACCAACACATCATCCGAGAGCAACTTCTCCCAACCATCCAGGAACAGTTTAGTGACGAACCATGCCTTTTCCAGCATGATGGAGCACTTTCCCATAAGGCAAAAGTGATAACTCAGTGGCTCGGGGAACAAAACATCGATATTTTGGGTCCATGGCCAGGAAACTCCCCAGACCTTAATCCCATTGAGAATTTGTGGTCAATCCTTAAAAGGCGGGTGGCCATACAAAACCCCACAAATTCTGACAAACTCCAAGCATTGATTATGCAAGAATGGGCTGTTATCAGTTAGGATGTGGCCCAGAAGTTAATTGACAGCATGCCAGGGCGGATTGCAGAGGTCTTGAAAAAGAAGGGTCAACACTGCAAATATTGACTCTTTGCATCAACTTCATGTAATTGTCATTAAAAGCCGTTGACACTTATGAAATGCTTGTAATTATACTTCAGCATTCCATAGTAACATCTGTCAAAAATATCTAAAGACACTGAAGCAGCAAACTTTGTGGAAATTAATATTTTTGTCATTCTCAAAACCTTTGGCCGACTGTACATGTACCCTAGCCTGGCAAATTTCCAGGTGAACATATTGTCATTGTAACAAAGCAAATAGTTATCAGTAGCTAGGTTTCCATCCAATTGGTGACAGATTTTCATGAGTATACACTTCAAATCTCCATACAGAAAATATGCACATTTCTGTTTTTCTCCCTTGACGACCGCCCCCCCCCCTATTAATGTACGTAATAAGCTCAATGTGTTTCAATTTCATTTTAAACTCCACCAATAATTTTGGCACAAACTGTTGCGTTAAATAGAAAATGTGGCTACTCATCCTGGCACGTGCGCTCTAGCCAACAGCTGACAGATACAGTACCGGTGCAGGTAGGCTAGTCTGCATGATGAGATAATCATGGATAATAGCGAAAATATTTGTATTTGTCAAACGGCAGTCAAGCATCGATCATTATGTAACCAGAATAAGACCCTAGATATGTATTGGAAAACGGTATCAAACTCGTCGTGCACGTTCACCACCCTGTGAATTTAATCATTTATTTAATATGTTTCCTAAAACTGCATGGTTTCCCGAGTCATCGTGGGAGGACAACACACCATATAATCGTGACTCCCAAGTTTACGTCGATATGATTGTTATAAATCTATATCAATATCTGCGCAGAAAGGCTTTTCCACCGCCATTTCGCGCATAATACATTTTACCTACACAAAAAGTCCCACCATGTCAAACGAACAAATTAGCTGTTGGCATTTATATAATTGTACAGAAACTTCCTGTTTCCATCAAAGCTGTTTAGAAAAACATTTATAGGCTACAGTATGACTTTACTCACATAAAAACGGTGGATGTAAACAAGGTTACTAGGTAGGTTGGCGCCAGATTTTTTTAATGCCAATTTTCTCAAATCCGCATAAAAACTATAGGACCTACGCGCATTTTACCACCAGAGGTTTCATTTTGCGCTTAAATTCCCATGTACCAAGTTGTATGGGTTTTCATTGCATTTTGAACTCTACTGTTGTATTTCTGACACAAATGTTTTGCATTAGCGATTGTTCCCACTCTAGTATTGGCACGTGTGCTCTAGCCAACACTTTGCAGATAAACTACATGAGATTAGGCTATTATGGACAATATAGCGAAATTATTTTTATTTGTCAAATGGCAGCCAAGCATCGATGATCATGTCACGAGAATAAGACCTTCTACATTTATTTATCGTGCTCATCAACTTGAATTTAAAGTTTACCACCATGTGAAGTTCATAAACATGCCGGCTATTTAATCTGTTGCCGAATAGAGCTCGCCAGTTTTTAGTCCTAAAACCCGGAAATAAATTACCTGCTGTTCGTTGAGCAATCCATCCCAATGGGAGAATGTATGAAAGAATAGGGATTTGGAAAAACGCAGAAAATAAGGCCTGAGGTTAAGGGGATGTTCTATTAGCCCAAAACAGCCTGGCTGTTTTAACCATCATGACCCCTAAGGGGCTCCGTAGAACCTGGTCCACTGCTAATAGACAAAGATTACAAACATTCAACCATGGAAGTTAAAAGAGGAAAGCGAAAGTTGATGTATCTTTTTTGACACTCCTTGAGAGGTTCACTTGGTTTCACTTGCCACTATCTATAGTCTATATGAGTTAATTGGGTTGTGTTTGGCTGATAGGCCATCATTTGCTGCATATCTGATAATCAACGACAATTGAATTACACACAATTTATCTAGACTTCTCCAAACCTTGGTTCCATTAACACACTTTTTTTGGGTTGTTTTGGAGGATGTGAATGGAATGGCCACGTCGAGAGTCTCCACTAGATACCACAGCCACAAAGTCAAAGTTGGCTCCAGGCTATCGTAAAAATGTATGAAAACAAAAAGGGTTATGCATAAGGTTAGGAGTAAGGTTAGGGTTGCGGTTGAGGTTAGGTTTTAAGTCAGATTTTAAGAAGATAAATGGTAGAAATAGGCGGGGTTTATGACTGTGATTATGGTAACTAGTGACGACCCAATTCTAGGGCTGACACTCCTACGGAAAGTCCTTAGGGCAAGTCACAAGCCAACCTAAAGAGGAATTAGCCTATCAAATTGATCTAGTCCCAAACCCATGCATATAGGCTAAATTTTTTAAATGCACAACTACATTGAAAAATGGTGCCTATCCTTGTTGCAGACAGTTAAATGCGGACTAAATATGTCTTAATTAGGTTTGAATACCACACAGAATACAACAGATGTAGACCTTACAGTGATTTGCTTACCTACAAGCCCTTAACCAACAATGCAGTTTTAAGAAAAATAAGTATTAAGAATGTATTTACTAAAATAAACTGAAGTAAAAAATAAATAAAAAATACAAATAAAAAAAGAAGAAAATTGAAAAATAACAAATAATTAAAGAGCCCACATAAAATAACAGTAACGAGGCTATATACAGGGGGTACCGGTACAGAGTCAATGTGCGAGGGCACAAGTTAGTCAAGGTAATTAAGGTATTTTGTACATGTAGGTAAAGTGACTATACACAGCAGCGTAAAAATGCAAATAGTCTGGGTAGCCTTTTGATTAGCTGTTCAGGAGTCTTATGGCTTGGGGGTAGAAGCTAGTAAGAGCTTTTTGGACCGAAACTTGGTGCTCCTGTACTGCTTGCTGTGCGGTAGCAGAGAGAATAGTCTATGACTAGGGTGGGTGGAGTCTTTTGCAATTTTTAGGGCCTTCCTCTGACACCGCCTGGTATAGAGGTCCTGGATGGCAGGAAGCTTGGCCCCAGTGATGTACTGGGCCGTACGCACCACCCTCTGAGGTGCATTGCGGTTGGAGGCTGAGCAGTTACCATACCAGGTGGTGATGCAACCAGTCAGGATGCTCTCGGTGGTGCAGTTGTATGACTTTTTGAGGATCTGAGGACCCATGCCAAATATTTTGAGTCTCCTGAGGGGGAATAGGTGTTGGTGTGTTTGGACCATGTTAGGTTGTTGGTGATGTGGGCACCAAGGAACTTGAAGCTCTCAACCTGCTCCACTACAGCCCCGTTGATGAGAATGGGGGTGTGCTCAGCCCTCCTTTTCCTGTAGTCCACTATCATCTCCTTTGTCTTGATCACTTTGAGGGAGAGGTTGTTATCCTGGCACCACACTGCCAGGTCTCTGACCTCCTCCCTATAGGCTGTCTCATCGTTGTCAGTGATCAGGCATACATACCACTGTTGTGTCATCGGCAAACTTAATGATGGCTTTGGAGTCGTACTTGGCCATGCAGTCATGGGTGAACAGGGAGTACAGGAGGGGACTGAGCACATACCCTTGAGGGGTCCCATGTTGAGGATCAGTGTGGCAGATTTGTTGTTACCTACCCTTAACACCTGGGTCGGCCCGTCAGGAAGTCCAGGATCCAGGTGCAGAGGGAGGTGTTTAGTCCCAGGGTCCTTAGCTTAGTGATGAGCTTTGAGGGCTCTATGGTGTTGAAAGCTGAGCTGTAGTCAATGAACAGCTTTCTCACGTAGGTGTTCCTTTGGTCCAGGCGGGAAAGGGCAGTGTGGAGTGCAATAGAGATTGCATAATCTGTGCATTTTTTCTTAACTGTATTCTTAACTGCCTAATAAACACATCCAGCAGAAAATGTCTCTTCTACTTTCAGAAATGTTGTGGGACTGTGGTTCAGGCCGGGGGAGGTTCTGGAGGTTTTCGTGGCAAGAGGAGTGTAGCCTGGCTGGCGACACAGTTTAGCCCTCAGGGTAAACTGGGAATGAAGCATTCACTCCCCTCGCTCTCTGTAATTTTGAGTTCAGTTGGGTTGGGTGCCTTCACAGTGCAGTGCAGTCTCGCCGAGGGACTTTGGATACACTCTGAAGAGTTCAACGCTTCACAGTAGGCCTATTGTTTTGGTTTTATTTTGGGGAGTTGATGTTTACTTTTCAAACTTGAAATTCAACTTACTAGGCCTTTCTTACGAGTCGTCTCTATTTCTGGAGGTTTTTATTAGGGGGGTGAAGGAGGGCCGTGCAGGATGAATGGAACTACTTCTGAGAAGGCGGCATCGAGCCTGTCGTCTGATCTCCACTCCACAGTGAGCTGTCACCCGGGCGCCAATGATTTGCCAACACTGCCAAAGTCCTCTCAAATGGACATGGGGTTCTACAGCGGCCAGACGACGCACAGCCACCACGACTACTACCCCAGCCACGGTCAGTCCTGCTTGCAACCAATGAAGCCATACTCGTATCATCACCACTACAATCTCCATGGGGCCTACATTGCCAAATCGGAAAACCCGTATCCTCATACGCAATACGCTCATTATACCCGGGACATACAGTCACATCTCCAAGATACCGGTAAGATTTACGCATGAGGCACGTTGCCATTTTTGGTGAATCTCGAAGTTATGTTTATTACTTTTTTGACACGTGGCCGATGTTAAATCAACTATCCAAAAGGCTTATCGACAACGAGGACCAACGTTTATGCCACAGAATTTAAATGTGCCTATTTAAAATTCTATAAATCAAATTTACATTTGGTCAGCCTAATTGGTGTTAGGAATTAATTTGGTTGTTGGATGTCTTGGGGGTTAAATGGTTTTGAAAATAGTGTAAGTTAGCGTACTTTTGATTTGGAGTAATTTATCAACTAAATTTGGCCTACCTTTATGGAAAAAACATGATTTCACATGTGGAAAATCACATGATTTATTACATTTACATTTACATTTAAGTCATTTAGCAGACGCTCTTATCCAGAGCGACTTACAAATTACACATGTAAAAATTCCACATGTCAAATCACGTGGTTTTGGAACACTTTACATGTGATGATATTTCACATGAAGTTTCTTTACACAATGCCTTGCAGTCAAAATTAGGATGTCCTCAGAAAGTCACAAACTATACACAGTGTTTTTCCACTTAGCAGATACAGTAATTTACATACATGATTACATTGTGTATGTTTATTTATACAGTAATTATTATTCAACATGTCCTCATGTGGGATTTGAACTCACAACCTTGGTTCATGGCACTCAACACTTCCTGCTATGCCACCATGTCTGTGTCAATGACTGATTTCACCACTATTCCTACACTGGACTTCAAAGTAAATCTCAGTTTTGTATAATACGCTCAAGAAAAATGATTATATTTGTCATAGGGATTCAGGAGTAACATTAAAACAGAATTTTATGCCACACTGACTTTAGACAACTATACAGAAACCCCTTAAAATGCTGAGATAAGTAAACTAAATCAATAATGAGAGAATAGTCCGATTAACTGATGACTAAAATAGCAGTGCAAATGGGCAGTCTTTTAGACTTTGTGGCGCAGCAGAAAGAGCAGCACAACCCAAATCCAGAGGTTGTGAGTTCAAATCCCAGGTTGGGATGTCAGTACTAAGTGATCAAAATAACCATATTGATTAAAGATTTATGCACTTTTTTTATTACACATTTTATCTCAACAATGTTTGCCTTACATTAAAGCTAGAATCCTTAATTGAAACAATAACAAAGTGGGCATCCCGCCTTTGTTTTGGTAAAAAGCTGAGAGATGGACCTGGAGAAATGCAACCATTCTCAAATTCATAGACAGAGCAATTGATCCATGATATGTCACAATTATAGTTTACATTATGTCTTGAGGCTATACAGTGTTTGTTTAAATTTACATTGTTTACAAACATTGGAGTAAAACATGCTTGCATTTTGGGTTCTGCTGCGGTAGGGCAGTTGATCTAAGCTTATGAGGCATTTATAAGTTGTATTATTCAAGTATCAATGGGCATATATCGATAATTGCTCATTCATTGATTATTAAAGTCCAAAATGTATGTACATTTTTCACATCTGAATCTGCAATTCATATGTGAAGTGAAAACATTATCCTCCTCACATGTATAAAGGGGGTGTTAACATGTGAACTCTAAATTGAATACATTTGACCATCTGACCTCATCTATTTCAGCTATTTCATATGTGAAACTGTACATGTCACATGCTTTTTTGTAAGGGAAGTAATGAAATGGTATGGCGATTTTAAATCTGGAATCCTTATTTGGAAAACTGTTCAAATGTTGTCACATGTAGTTTCATGGTATAAAGTTTTGAAATTTTGCATCCCCATGTTGTCACATTTATTTCATATGAGATGTTTTCATATGTGCTGAGATGATTTCACATGTGTACTTTCATGTTATCAAATGTTTCTTTTACATGTTTCACATGTTATTTAAAAAAATAATTATGGATATACTATACAAATTGAGTAGGACTCGGCCTGTAGACAGTATGTCAAGAATATAATTTTTGCTATTCTGCATTCTTAGGCTGCAAAGCCAACATGTGATATGTGACCACTTTTAATTAAAATAAAATCAGCTAAAGCCTACCCCATTTGTATTTTTGTCAAAATTCTGAAAGGTACCAAACAGTCATTCTGATTCCTATGTAAAATAGCCTTTTGAGTTAATTAATAAAATACCACCCATAATATTCATTTTGAGTAGAAATGCTCAGAATATGAGAAACATTTGTTTTGCGCTGGTGGCTAACCAGCAGGAAGTTTGAAAAGACAGGTTGAGTGGGCGGGAGCTTATATTCATGACCTCGTCTTGACTGACAGCTCTTTGAAACGCCTATGTCAAGCAACTTGGTTTCAGTGAGCAGTGTTGCAGTAAAATCCTCTCAAGCTAATTTAGTGGTTCACTAAGCAACTCAAACAACATTGAAATTGCATCAATAATGTCAAACGTTTTATACATCTCCCGTTTGGCATGTCTCTTGTGATGTGTTGATTTGACAACTGCGTCAGAGTATTGCACCCTTTTCCCCGCCTTTTGTTCCATGCTGGTTGAAGACCTAGCTAACCCGTAGCTAGCTAACACCAGACACAGATGAAGACCTAGCTAACCCGTAGCCAGCTAACACCAGACACAGATGAAGACCTAGCTAACCAGTAGCCAGCTAACACCAGACACAAATGAAGACCTAGCTAACCAGTAGCCAGCTAACACCAGACACAGATGAATACCTAGCTAACCAGTAGCCAGCTAACACCAGACACAGATGAATACCTAGCTAACCAGTAGCTAGCTAACACCAGACACAGATGAAGACCTAGCTAAACAGTAGCTAGCTAACACCAGACACAGATGAAGACCTAGCTAACCAGTAGCCAGCTAACACCAGACACAGATAAAGACCTAGCTAACCAGTAGCCAGCTAACACCAGACACAGATGAATACCTAGCTAACCAGTAGCTAGCTAACACCAGACACAGATGAAGACCTAGCTAAACAGTAGCTAGCTAACACCAGACACAGATGAAGACCTAGCTTTAATAATCCCGCCTCCTGAATCCAAGTGTTTGACACGGGGGAGGGGACCAATAACTTTATGATAAAACTTTATCAAAGTGGAAGCAACAGTCATACATTTCATACATTGGTGATCATACTTTGATCTGGTTTCATCCAAATATCATCCAATTTCACGAAAAACATGATTTTGACTGTTCATGGCCTTTATTAAGATGAGCTCCCAGGGAATAGTGCATTATATCATACAATTCAAATGACCCATTAGGCCAAGCCTACTTTGATTGTTTTGCAATAACACACTATGCTATTAAGCTCTTAAATAATATAAATTGTTCATATGGCCTAGAATGCAAATTAAAATGCAGCCTATTCTGTAAATGCAAAAGGTTTCCTTATTTTATCCAAAATTGGTTTTGCAAAGCAGCTGAAACCTTCACATTTGAGAGAGAACTGCTATCGTGTTTGTGTTGTCAATGGTAATTGTAGTGTTGTTAACAATGTTTAGGGATCTAGGCCCTATAACATACCATTTATCGTTTTATCCAGAAATAATATTTATCTTCGAACTTGCCCGAAGCCAAGCGCATCAACATCAGGTGTCACATCATGCCAGTCTGGCACGCATTGCTTTTTGGCTCAATAGCCTGACTTAGAGTTTTGACTTGATCACTGCATGTGAAAACACCCCAACAGCTTATATACTCGATGCATCAATCATCCTGTCTCATTAGTGGACATATCCCATAATAATGTGAGGGGCATTGAAATCTCTTGGACAAAGACATTTTGTGCACCAAACCCTGTGTATGCTATGGAGTAGAGCATATTTCAGAACTGGTAAAAAAAAAAAAAATGTAAGGCAGAATTATATTTTTTTCAATTGATGTTGACTAATGAAATACATCATCATTCATCTTTTATCATAATAGTTTTCATTAATCTGTTATCATAATATTTTATTTCTGTAGGTATAGGCCTATAGCCTACTGTTGAAGCCCACTGTAGGCCTAGTGTAAATGTATAAGCCTCTCAAGTCCTTTAGCCTACTAATGCTCTGTCATTTTTTCAGTGAAAGAGGAACCAGAGCCCGAGGTGAGAATGGTCAACGGAAAGCCTAGAAAAATCCGAAAACCTCGCACCATATATTCTAGTTACCAGCTCGCTGCATTGCAACATCGCTTCCAGGGAACTCAGTATTTGTCTCTTCCTGAGAGAACCGAGCTAGCGGCTCAACTCGACGTGACACAAACACAGGTGAGGAAGCCAACAGGCCACACATACCACAGGTTATGACACGCTGTTGAGAGATTTGTATCTCTATGATTTATGTTAATTTGTCTAATAAAACCATGAACTATGCTGGCATCTTTTTGCATACTGTAAGTCTACATCTAGTGAATCATCTGAGATGTTATAGATTTTTTTATCGCTTCTTACTTTCACAAGTATGTGGTCCATTTGCACAACTCTTAGTAGAAAACTCAAAACAGATCAACAAAAAGGCAGTTGTTTTAAAACTCTAAGCACATGTTCAATTGACTTAGTACAACACACCAAATCATACAGTCACTTTTTCACCAAACTGAATCAGTGTTTCATCTAGAAAGACATATTTCACATTGGGAAACATGTTCATGTAAAGTAATTGCCTTTAACAATGTAATACTCACAAGACTTGGTACTATTACTTAATCCGACTGTTCTTAATTGATGATCACTTAAATGTTTGGTAAACCTATCGATGGTACACGTAAACATGTTTGTCTACAACAGATTTTGAGAATTGCATAATAAAAAAAGTATGTCTGTAAAGTAGAAACATAAAAAAGATATGATATAAACTCGAATGTACTGCTATGATGATAACTATTATGATTTTACTTCACAGTAAAATAATAAGAGATGTTATGTATGTAACAAATTAAAGTTAATCGGTCGCGTACACAGATGAGCAAATGTTACAGCAGGTGCAGCGAAATGCTTGTGTTTCTAGCTCCTACAGTGCAGTAATACAATACCAATACACACATAATCCAGAAAGTCCAAAACAAGAAAGAAATGCATCCCCTACACAATACATATGTATCCAAAATGAAGTTTGCCATGACAAACGATTTTCCCCCAGGTGCATGAACAATGAGGATATTTACTGCAAATTTGATGAGAATCTATGGCCAAATGCTCAAGACAGGCTTAATGCAAACTAGTGCCTGCTAAAATGTATGTTTCTTTAATTTGATTACATTGCGAAAGATGTCTTCAATGATCACGCCTTTGATCACACATGGGATAGAAATGACGGAAATTTGATGCTCCGTCAATTTGAATGGGTAGTGCAGGTGTATAGCCTAATGTAAAACAATGTAATGTACTGTAATGTACTGTAATGTACAGACTGTAGCATACTACATTCAAAGGACAGTTTGGAAACATGCATCTTACAATTCACCAAATACTTGTAAAAAATAGTACCAAAGCGATAAAAAAAGCGGTATTGTTTATATTATATGTCAAACCACCGGGGTTATTAACCTTTTCCTGTTGTTTTCATATCTGATAATTGATAGCTTCATTAATTGATCTAAGTTTGCATCTGGATTACAAATTTCAATGCAACATAATTAGGTATATTCTATTCTAATAAGGCCTAGGGTGTCAATATGAAATTACAACCCTTTGCTAGATAATACATTTTTAACCCATACCTTCACATTTTCTGGTACAAACATCCCGAACTTCTATATAAACCTGTAGCTCAAATATTTTTTATTCCAGGTCAAGATCTGGTTCCAGAATCGCCGTTCCAAATTCAAGAAGCTGTACATGAACGGGGAAGTTCTACTGGACCACAGCCCAGGAGCCAGTGACTCTATGTCCTGCAATTCACCCCCGTCCCTGGCCATTTGGGACAGTAGTATACCCACAGACCCCGCCACTAGAGAGCAGGCTCCCCAGCCCTCCCTCGGCTCCACTCTATGTTATGTGGAGAACTACACTCATCACTGGTATCAACAGACCTCACAGTCACGCTCACAGCACTCAGGACTGGTTCATCAGCACACAACACCACCTAAGAATATGGGGGCGGTGTACTAACACAAAATGTACCGGTACAAACTGTGGGTTAACAACATGGCGGCTCATTGGAAATAAAGCCTAGAGGGCTGTGATGGGATTTGTGTGCCAATACAGAGGGCTGAACTTCACAGACAATTTGGGAAACACGCACAAGGACTTGTTGTCTCTGTTGTATACAAATTGTATACAAAAAGAACGGACAAATCCAAGTCCATATTCTGTTTAGATAGAGTGATGAGACGCTAATGTTATCAGTGGCTCATTTCACTCTGTTGGAGAGATTTGATATGAGAATGGATAGAATGGCAGCCTATTTGGTGGTACTTTCCTTTACGGTGGCCCACTGAGGTCCTTTCAGATTCTTTGATCTACAGCTATGCAAATATATACCGTCAGTGCATTCAACGCCATTTGTTTCTTCACAATATGAAACACTCACAGATACATGGAAGTGGCGTATACCTTTTTCATACATTTGTTATTTATACTTGCCATTTGTTGCATTTATATAGATGTCATCAAGGCTCAATTCAACATTTTATTTCACAATGGTTCAAAACAAAACATCTCTTGGAAGTTGCAGATAACTATAGGGGGAAAGAAATGTGTATTTGGTACTCTTTGCGTTTGCAATTGATTTTTTTGTAAAAGCCATAAACTCAGGTTATTTATAATGTAGCCTATTTTATACTCTATTGATCTGTTAGCAGAAAGTCAATGTGACAATTTTGTGCCTGAGAAAAACACATTTTATAGGTAGTCTTTGGAGTGAATAATAATGTTTTTGTTTTTATTAATTCTATTTACACCAATTGAAATCATGTAATATTTACGCACGCACATACACACACACGCACGCACACACACACACACACACACACACACACACACACACACACACACACACACACACACACACACACACACACACACAAAAGTGTAAATGACCTTGACCTTGAGATAACATTCAAATCTTGTTTCCATAAACTTCTTTATACAAATGATCCATTGAAACAGTTGTAAGGACAAAATGGAATAAAGTTTACTGTGAAATATAATGATTGTACATTTTTCAATATTGTCCTTCAGTACTGTACTGACATCACTTCTTTTTTTACCCCCTTTTTCTCCCCAATTGTTAGTAGTTACTGTCTTGTCTCATCGCTACAACTCCTGTACGGGCTCGGGAGAGACGACGGTCGAGAGCCATGCGTCCTCCGAAACACAACCCAACCAAGCCGCACTGCTTCTTAACACAACGCCCATCCAACCCGGAAGCCAGCCGCACCAATGTGTCAGAGGAAACACCTTACACCTAGCAACCTGGTCAGCAGGCACTGCGCCCGGCCCGCCACAGGAGTCGCTAGTGCGAGATGAGACAAGGATATCCCTACCAGCCAAACCCTCCCTAACCCAGGCGACGCTAGGCCAATTGTGCCTCTCCCCATGGACCTCCCGGTCGTGGCCGGCTGCGACAGAACCTGGGCTCAAACCCAGAGTCTCTGGTGGCACAGTGCCTTATACCACCAGAATTGTGTGTTGGATTCTCACCAGGATCACATACCAAAATGTGTGGACCGTGTCTACTGCGTAAATGGCATATATTACAGTACTCGCTTATGGGGAAATGACATGATTTCGCATTTTGCGCATTTTATTTCACATCTAAAATTTCACATGTGAAATAATATGAAACCATGTGGTTTTGGAACACTGGATATTCCCTGTAAACAAAAATGTGTTGTTAGGATGTCACGCAGTCGCAGTGTTTCAACTGACATATTAGACACACATGATTACATTGTGTATGTTTATTTATACAATAATTATTCAACATGTCTTGACCTGGGATTTGAACTCACAACCTCTTGGTTCACAGCATTCAGATCTTCCTGCTACGCCACCATGTCAATGACTGATTTCATCTGTATTCCTACACTGGACTTCAAAGTAAATCTCAGCAATGTTACAAATACACACAAAAAAAGCGATTATATTTATCCTAGTTATTCAGGAGTAAGATTGAAACAGAATAATATGTCTCACTTACTGAAATCAGTCATTTAAATCAATCATGAGGGAATAGTCAGATTAACCGATGACTAAAATAGCAGTGCAGATGACACTTTTGCTAAGTGCATGTATTATAGGTCATGAATCTGTAGGGGACTTCTCAGAATGTTACAGACTTTCTGGCACAGCAGAAAGATCAGCGTACCCTAAATCCAGAGGTTGTGAGTTTTTAAAAGTCAGTAATAAGGGACCATGTCAAACGTAATCATGTTGATTAAAGATATTTACACTATTTTAGCTGAACAGTGTACCACTTACCTTAAAACCCCCATACCATTTCATTACTTCCCTTACAAACAAACACATGTGAAATAGCTGTTTTCACGTTGAGCTGAGAGACACACGAGGTCAGTTGTTCACATGCAAAACCATATGTTCGCATGTATTTAATTTAGAGTTCACATAATTTAGAGTTCACACCACCTTTTCACACGTGAGGAGAATAACAGTTGTTAAAATCTACCACATACTTGTGAAAAAGGCACTAACACGATAGAAACAACTGTAGCTAAAGTTGTTAAGGAAGGACCAACTATATTTGGTGGCTCATGGGTTAATTAAGTATGTGAAGCAGACCGTTTGCCTGTCTGTCTGAGTCAGTGAGGTGAACATGCCCTGGATTTTGGAAGAGCTGCCAGCCTGCATGTGAAGAAGCTGTGGGAGGTGACAGGCGGGCAGACACACTGGAGTCTCTGGATTTTAATAGCATACTACTGAGAGAGAGAGAGAGAGAGAGAGAGAGAGAGAGAGACTCAGTTGGAAAAGAAAGGAGACTGTGACGAAATAACTGTCCATCTCCCAGAATCCTTGCTTGCTTCAGGCACTCGCATACCGACCAAGAGTACCAACAGTTTACCTGGCTGGTCTGTTTGCAGAGCTATAGAGTGACAGAATGTGTCATCAGGGATGGATAGAGGGACAACAGGACATCATGGGAAGGGGATCCTACAGATGTAGGACCTTAAATTGAGCCAGTTTGCTGCAGCAGGAAATGTGGATTATAATTTATAGACATTTTTGTAGCGTGGAAAAACATTTTGTTGTACGGGAAAATCAGGTCTTGACATTTCAAAGTGAAAATTACAAACTTCCGAAGACTTTTTCAACCTCAAATAGACTACAAGTTGTGAGACCAAATTAAGATCCTACATCTATAGGTAGAGGCTGCTGTACTGGCCCAGAGGACGGAGCACAGAGCATGGAAACCCCTTCATACCCCATCTTTAACAGGTTCCTTAATAACAGCCCCTGCTGGTCTGATTTGAAACGTATTCATTTTATTTTCCTATCTTCTCCTTCTCCTCCTCCTGTCCAAAAATATGTAGTGAGGAGGTGTCGTCCTATGGCACGCACGTTTAGATATCTGGGATATTGGATTTGAAAGTAATAGCTCAAAATATCTTTGTTAGAATTCAAAACGCAAAGACAGTGACACAAAGAAACCTCTTTACTCTCACTCACAAGTGGCATCAATCTACAGTAATAAACATGAAAACACAATCATGTCTTCTTTGAGTTGATGGTAAGCTATGGAAGCTTGAAACGGTCAAGTTCTGTGAAGTTTATCTTATGACTCTATGGGATAAACAATATAAATGGTGTAGTTAGCAGGAGGAGTGCTCCCTGGCTCTGTGTGTGGGCCTCTGGTCTCTCATGCCTCACTCAGCAGGCTGTCTGGATGCCTTAAGCCTTAGGAGATAGGAGTTGATTATATGTCTGGTGTGTGGGCTGAGGGGGTAGCATTGAGATTTTAGCCCACCAAACAACTTAGCACATTCAACATTGTCATGGTAACTGAATCGTTAGTGAAGTTGGACATGATTGATCAGAATCAACCACACTTGAAAAACAAACAAAGTTTACCAAACATTAGGAACAGCTTCCTAATATTGAGTTGCACCCCCCTTTTCTCTCAGAACAGCCTCAATTTGTCGGGGCGTGGACTCTACAAGGTGTTGAAAGCGTCACACAGGGATGCTGGCCCATGTTGACTCCAATGCTTCCCACAGTTGTGTCAAGTTGTCTGGGTGACCTTTGGGTGGTGGACCTTTCTTGATAAACATGGGAAACTGTTGAGTGTGAAAAGCCCAGCATCGTTGCAGTTCTTGACACAAACTGGTACGCCTGGCACCTACTACCATACCCCGTTCAAAGGCACTTAAGTCTATTGTCTTGCCCATTCACCCTCTGAATGGCACACATACACGATCCATGTCTCAATTGTCTCAAGGCTTAAAAATCCTTCAATAACCTGTCTCCTCCCCTTCATCTACACTGATTGAAGTGGATTTATTAACAAGTGACATAAATAAGAGATCATAGCTTTCACCTGGATTCACCTGGTCAGTCTATATGTCATGGAAAGAGCAGGTGTCCTTAATGTTTTGTATTCTCAGTGCAGTACGTTCAGCCACGGTCCATATCTAGTCAAACAAGAATCCATATTCCCACTCTCATTCTCACAAGCAAACCTATGGATGGGGTGCGGGGGTTATCTGGAGGTGGATTGGGTGGTTGGGCGAGAACTGAGAAGCACAGCTGAGGAGGACAGCATCCCAGCTTGCAGACGTCATACTGCCTCTCAAGGCAGGGAAGGGATATGGTTTCACTCCTACCACAAACATCACTCACCACTGTCATTTTCATATGGGGGAAAAAAACACAAACAAAGACGAGATGGAAGAGGCATGAGAGACAGCTGTGGGCTTTTCACTGGCCCTGGAATATTTATTCTCAGTGTTGATGTTTGCAGCAGGGACACTTTTCTGCCATTTGCTTGGGGTGCTACTAATCGTAGACGGGGATGTATTGCACCTAAGGTTGGGTTTTAATTATAGACATGGTTGAGATAAGTCATGCTGAAATGACTGTATCTGTGGTGTAGGCTTACCTGTTTAGGACGCTTTTCCCAGGTCGGAAGGTATAGGTCTATCCAAAATTGTGGAAATCTCCCGAAAAATTAAGACAGAATTTTCTCGCTTTGCTGCACGCCTGTCTGTGGTTCACACACCTGTATCTCTAGCGGTTAAGAACATTGGGCCAGTAACTGAAAGGTCGCTGGTTCAAATTCCAGAGCAGGCAAGGTGGAAAAGTCTGCTGTTCTGCCCTTGAGCAGTTAACCCCCAACAGCTACTTCCCGGGTGCCGATAACGTGGATGTTGATTGTGAGGGTTTGGGTTAAATGTGGAAGACACATTTCGGTTGAATGCATTCAGTTGTGCAGCTGACTGGGTATCCCCACCATTAGCTAATGAGCCCTGTAAAATTGGCATATCATGCTGCCACCAATGATTGGCTGCAACAGACAGGAAGTAATGTAGGTATGTGCATGCAAAATGAGGACACAACATTAGCACCTATGTTTGATTTGGGAAGGGGGGATAAATTCTTAAAAACTGGTTTGAATAGGTTTCTTTCTTGTGCACTGCTCGGTAAATGACGCAGAATTAATATAGGCCTAAACTGTCTACCGATTATGGACAAAGGGTTGCTTTATGTGCTTGTGGGAAATGGTAAACTGGGAAGTGGTAGTTAAGTCCACATGAATGTGTTCACGTGCCATTGAAGTCGTAACAATTCTTCATCCAATAAGATTTGAACTTGATAAGCTAGCTAACATTGTTTATAACAAAGTTAGCTAACGTGCTTAATATTGACATAATGGTCAAACTAGCTATGTTTTCCTTATTTGATAACGTTGTAATTGTCAAAAACGGATTTGTCATCTTTTGGTTGAAAAGGTAAAAGGTCAGTGGTGAAACGTCGCAACTCGGATAACAAAACGTTTTCCACTTGTAATTTCAACTTGGTGAGTTGTTCAAGCAGTATGCCAAGGGAAGGATGCCAAGGGAAGGAAGGCTCCCCCCCAACAAAAAAAAAACAGGAAAAAAAGTAAAAACATAGAAAATAATGTATCTTTCGTCTCTCCGTCTCTCTCATAACTTTCCTTCAATTCGCAAGAGGCTGAATGTATCTTACTGATGGAAGCATCCGAGCATGCGAAACAGTGCCCCACTGTCTCTGAATGCGTAGGCCATCTATTTGAGGCTGACTGGTCCAAAAGAGTATGACATTGTTGCCGACCATAGCATTGAATGCAAAGAAAGTCAGCAAGCATTTAGCCTCTTTGATAAAAAAAGTATAAAATAATAGCCAATCGGCGTTGAGCTAAACTGAGTGAGCTCAACTGTGAATGGTTCTGGCGCACCAAAAACAAAAAAGTCTCAAGGGAAGCCAGTTTGGATTTGGTGTCACTCCCATCATCACATCGAGAGCATGCGTCATTGACAGAAACAACTTGAATTGTTGCATCTCGTTGTGTTGTTGTCCTCCATTGGCCAGCTAGCTAAAATTGTCCCTTTCCTAAATTAGCCATGGATGGAGATAGGGATTTGGACTTGTGGTTTTACTTAATACTGGCCAATCATTATAACGGTGATTCTGATTCGACCATTAATTCATACATTGTTGTGCCCCTGGCCTGATAGGATGGAAGTTCAATATGTAGCTAGATGTAGAAGGCTAATGTTAACTTGCTAACATTGCCCATGAAAGGAAGTTAGGCTAGCGAGCATGCATTTTAGCCAGGAAACTTAAGAAAACTAAAAACAAAAGCGTGTACTGTATGACAAAGTGATAGTCTGTTTCGTCAACATGAAAGAGAGGAGGATGGCATTGGAGTTTCTCTACAAGTAGGGTGAGTCAATATGTTTTGTCTACTTGCATGAACTTGCACGCACACACACACAGTCACATCATATTTAGCTTACATTGATTGGACTAAATTGTTTTTGGTATCGTTTAGTTTTTACTCATTGTATAAGACTAAGCATAGGTGATTTGATGATGTTGAAGTTGAAATTCTGCTGGAATAGTGGAGGCAGTTCTTGTTTTCTTTGTGAATTGCGGTAACTCTCCGTGGTTCTATACTGAACAAAAAAATAAATGCAACATGTAAAGTGTTGGTCCCATGTTTCATGTGCTGAAATAAAAGATCCCAGAAATGTTCCATAAGCACTAAAAGTTTATTTATTTAAAATGTTGTGCACAAATTTGTTTACACCCCTGTTCATGAGCATTTCTCCGTTGCCAAGATAATTCATGCACCTGACATGTGTGGCATATCAAGAAGCTGATTAAACAGCATGATTATTACACAGGTGCACCTTGTGCTGGGAAAATAAAAGGTCACTCTAAAATGTGCAGTTTTGTCACACAGCACAATGCTACAGATGTCTAAAGTTTTGAAGGAGCATGCAATTGGCATGCTGACTGCAGGAATGTCCACCAGAGCTGTCGCCAGATAATTGAACATTAATTTCTCTACCACAAGCCGCCTCCAATGTCATTTTAGAGAATTTGGCAGTATGTCCAACCGGCCTCACAACCACAGACTACGTGTATGGTGTCATGTGGGCGAGCGTTTTGCTGATGTCAAGGTTGTGAACAGAGTGCCCCACGGTGGCAGTAGGGTTATGGTACGGGCAGGTATAAGCTAAGGACAACAAACACAATTGCATTTTATCGATGTCAATTTGAATGCTCTTGCCATTCATCTGCCACCATCACCTCATGTTTCAGCATGATAATGCACAGCCCCATGTCGCAAGGATCTGTACACAATTCCTGGAAACTGAAAATGTCAGAGTTCTTCCATGACCTTCATACACACCAGACATGTCACCCATTGAGCATGTTTAGGATGCTCTGGATCAAAGTATACAACAGTGTGTTTCAGTTCCCTTCAATATCCAGCAACTTCGCACAGGCCACGATCAACAGCCTGATCAACTCTATGCGAAGGAGATGTGTCTGATCCATGCCCCTACCTTTTTTAGGGTATCTGTGACCAACAGATGTATATCTGTATTCCTAGTCAAGTGAAATGCATAGATTAGGGCCTAATGAATATATTTAAATTCACTGTTTTCCTTATATGAACTGTAACTCAGTGAAATCTTTGAAAATGTTGCATGTTGCGTTAATCTTTTCGTTCACTGTAAATCAATAGTTGTTTAGTGGTCTGAAAATGTTGGAAACATTAACTTGCTTTACCATGCTGTAGGTCATATAACTGTTCTTTATATGCAATATGCTTTATGGACTTCGCGTATTTAGACAGAGGTTGCTCTCCGGTTTTCTGATGAAATAAAGGTGTAGTTGAATTTATTCTGCCACTGTCTCCTTATTGTCTCGGCCTTCAGGCCTATATTTCACGGTCGTAATGCATATGAATAAACTGATAGTTTATAGAGAAAACAACGCAATTATCAAAACACATAGGTTGTAATGTGGTTTTTTCCCTGGCTTCCCAAGTGATTTTACCCACGCACCACTACTGCCTTCAAGTGAAATTTCCCACTTGGAACTATAGATGCAAACGATAACTCCGGTAGCATGTGCAAAAGCCTAGCCTACCTTCAGACCAAGGTAGGTCGTAGTGGTAACATTGTGGTCAACACAATATGATTTTGTTAGCATATTTAGCCCTGAGTGTCCACTTGTGGAAAATAATCCAACCGCACATTGACAATGGCCGGGATATAGAAAAAAAGTTCCACAGCACTTTTCAATTCACACCACTTTTGATTTAGTTTCATAACATATATCGACGGAAAGCTTTATAAAGAGGGGCAAAGAGCTGTTACTTGGACCGATTTGCCACATTTGTCAATTTACGCACAATTTCTGTCCTTCGCATCCGAGTGCTGCCGAAGGCTCTTTGATGTTTTGACCAAATCAGATTCACGGAAATAACACGTCGCACCGGCTGGACAAAGATCAAGGCGCGCTCTTCACTTTCCTCTGGTATTTATTTAGCAAGCATGATAAAACAATACTCCCTACAGACACAAGCAAAGGCTATTACATAAATGTAGCAGCCTATACACACAAACATTAGCAACCTTACATGTATTGCGTGGAAGCGAGACAATATTTCAGTCTGATCAACTGTAGGCTAGCAGCTGCAAAGTCTAGCCTTCTATGCGCCCTGTCCTTCTGGCCTGAGTAAATTAAGCTGTAACGTTGTGTATGCTTATTTATAACCCATTTGTTTGTGAGAAAATCAGAATGGATCAAATTTGGTTTATAATTCAAACTTGGGCTGACTAAGCTTTTTCTGTCCAAAATTATTAACTGGAATGAATCAATAAACACAATAGCTGACATACTGTGTGTAAATGTTTTATTAGGCCTACAGTTGCATAGGGTAGGACTACACGATGCAAATCAGCATAAGGAAAGCTCCTTGTGTTTTATTGTCCAATCCTGTTGCTTTCTCTGTGTACGTATATAGGACCCCCACTAGTCCTTTAAAATACAAATCAGATATGAACACGTACAAAGTTGCTGCAGTTTGACTGGGTTTTCATCCTCCCCAAAGCCAGGACTTTTCCCAGTTTTTTTTATTTTAGCCCATGTGACCTGATTAGAAAAACTCTGGTCCCATCACAGCCCATATTAAACATTTCCATCACTGCCCATATTAAACTTTTTTTTAATTTTATTTTTTACAAGAGATGAATCATGTCCTACCGCATAAGGCATTGCACTTTACGTGGTTAGGTTACCAGATCAAGAAAAACTACCGGCCCCATAATTGTTTTTTTTCGCCACCCACTCTGGACCTGTGGTGCCACCTCTGTGCTCAATAGTTAGTCCTAAACTTTTTTTTAAATCACCACAGTTGGTTTTGACTCGAGCGCTGTCATGTCTTTTGCCTCTCTTTTTTCAGCTATTTGTGTCGGACTGCTGATAGGCTACAATTAGCTTACACCTGCAAGTCATTTCGGTTAATGACGATTCCGTTGCCTTGTAGAGCCTCAACAGCCGATGGATGCTCCTTGTCCTTTTCCTATTAGTTCCTTTGGACTTTCAGTTTTGGAGAGGGATATTTTGTTGCCTGCAAATTGCTGGTAATTATACTGTTGGAATGAAAGCTTTATTTAACAAGCTACGTCCCAAATTACCTTTAATTGACATGGCTATTTTATAAAATCATTGTCAATGTTAAAATAGTACCCTCTATTGCTTTTCCAGATGTTTTAGGGTAGAATACATGACCCTTTCTTATGTGAGATGTTAGTTTTATTATTGCGCTGTAGAAGTCCTTTTTTTTACACTTTTGGCATATTTCCGATATTAAACTTTAATAATAATAATAATAATAATAGCCTACTACTAATACTAATAATAATAATATTAATAATTATAAACTCATGCTTAACCAAAATTATATGTCTCTGCATCGAATATTTAAATCTCACACACACACACACATATTTTATATTATATTATATATATATATATATATATATATATATATATATATATATATATATATATATATATATATATATATATATATATATATATATATATATATATATATATATATAAAATATGTGTGTGTATGTTTGGATTAAATATTTGATGCAAAGACATAATTTCGGTTAGGCATGAGTTTATAATTATTACTTATCAGGTGAAATGTAAACGTTTGAATTTAACTTAGATTGCTTTGTAACTCATGGGGACGGGATTAGGCATTTTCATGCTCAATCTCATTTAGTAAAAATAGATATTATTGCAGTGCATAGTTGACCACTGAGGATTTATTTGGAACTGAACTGCATACAAAATACAGATCCACATAGGCCTCCAAGCAAAATCCATGTAGTCATTTGTCCAATAAATTGTAAGGCAAAACCTTGGATGAAATCCAAACAAAAGACCTTTAAACGGCCATTTCAAAAACTGAAAAGTCTCTAATGTGATAGCTGGGGCTTGGAGCTATATTTAAAAGGGATAGGCTACGCGGTTCATGTACAAGAGGAGATGGTACAGAATTCCATTCCATTGTCCCATATCCTATCACATCATTTGAGTTCTCGGCGTAGATTCCTGGTGATGGCTTGGGTACCAGTGTCCGAAATTGTTCATGTATCCACCGGAGTGCGCAGGCGTCCCCTTATTTGCCATGGAAACGTCCCAAAGTGGCGGCATCCCCGGGGAACACGGAGACCCGGATGACCCAGCGTGCAGATGCTCTCCCTCCGGTCCGCCCGTGCCATGCTTCATGATCTTCTTGTACTTGGAGCGTTTGTTCTGGAACCATATCTTAACCTGCAACAATAAATACAATTTAGTATATTAAGCCTGCAATTAGGCTATTATTGTAATCGTTATCATCATTGATAAGCTATTATTATTACTATTAGTCTACTCAGTACTCACTATAATAATAATAATAATAATAATAAATTATAATATCCATGGCCTCATTGTTGTTATTGTCAATATAATTGTTTTTGGATAATATTGTTATGCACCTTTGCCTGTTGCCAGCATGCTGGCAAATTGAGCGTTAAATTATTAAAATTATAACTGTAGGCTATATGACTGCATTGTTAGCGCCAAGGAATAACACAAATATTTTCCATATGAGAACAATACGTTGGACCAAAAACAGAACATTCACAAGAAAGACAAAATAAAGCTGGTGGGTGGGTTCAGGTTGCCAGGAGAATTAATTGTAAACCCCACTACAGACCACTCAAGCAATACGTTTGGCATTCCTTCATTGCAGGCTTTTCCCCATTATACGAACAATACAGGGAATTTACAGAGATATTTTGATATGGAGAGAGCCTGTTGAGACGTTTATGTAACCGCAACACCCACAGCGTGGTAAAAGCAGCTCTAGTAAAATCTAATTATGAATTACAATTGATTGTGGAGATGAGTGGAAAACGCGGCTCAGATAGCCCACATTTCACAAAGGCTCGTAAATGGACCAAAATAAGAGATCTGCCCAAGAGTGTCACCCCAAACACACTGATGACAGAATTATTGTTGTTGTGATGTCTTGAATTAATTACATTTACAGTTCATTCGGAAAGTATTCAGGCCCCTTCCCTTTTCCACATGTTGTTACTTTACAGCCTTATTCTAAAATTGATTGAATTGTTTTTTTCCTCATCAATCTATACACGACACCCCATAATAATTTGGAAAGGCACACACCTGTCTACATAAGGTCCCACAGTTGACAATACATGTCAGAGCAAAAACCAAGCCATGACGTCGAAGTAATTGTCAGTAGAGCTCCGAGACTGGATTGTGTCAAGGCACAGAACCGGTATAAGGGTACAAGAAAATGTCTGCAGCATTGAAAGTCTCCAGAACACAGTGGCCTCCATCAATCTTAAATGGAAGTTTGGAACCACCAAGACTGTTCCTAGAGCTGGCCGCATGGCCACACTGAGCAATCTGGGGAGAAGGGTCTTGGTCAGGGAGGTGACCAAGAACCGGACGGTCACTCTGACAGAGCTCCAGAGTTCCTCTGTGGAGATGGGAGAACCTTCCAGAAGGACAACCATCTCTGCAGCACTCCACCAATCAGGCCTTTATGGTAGAGTGGCCAGACGGAAGCAATTCCTTAGTAAAACACATATGACATCCTGCTTGGAATTTGTCAAAAGACACCTAAAGAACTCTCAGACCATGAGAAACAAGATTCTCTGGTCTGATTAAACCAAGATTAAACTCTTTGGCCTGAATGCCAAGCGTCACATCTGGAGAAAACCTGGTACCACCACCAGCATGGAGGTAGCAGCATCATGCGGCAGGGACTGTGAGACTAGTCAGGATCAAGGGAAACATGAACGGAGCAAAGTACAGAGAGATCCCTGATGAAAACCTGCTCCAGAGTGTTCAGGACCTCAGACTGGGATGGTGGTTCACCCTCCAACAGGACAATGACCCTAAGCACACAGCCAAGACAACGCAGGAGTGGCTTCGGGGCAAGTCTCTGAATGTCTTTGAGTGGTCCAGCCAGAGCCCGGATTGAACCTGATGGAAAATCTCTGGAGAGACCTGAAAATAGCTGTGCAGTGACGCTCTCCATCCAACCTGACAGATATTGAGAGGATCTGCATAGAAGAATGGGAGAAAATGCCCAAATACAGGTGTGCCAAGCTTGTAGTGTATACACAAGAATACTCAAGGCTGTAATCACTGCCAAAGGTGCTTCAACAAAGTACTGAGTAAAGGGTCTGAATACTTATGAAAATGTGATATTTGGAATACATTTGCAAAACCTGTTTTTGCTTTGTCATTATGGAGTACTGTGTGTAAATTCATGAGAGGGGAAAAACAATTGAATCCATTTTAGAATAAGGCTGTAACGTAACAAAATGTAGAAAAAGTCAAGGGATCTGAATACTTTCCAAATGCACTATTATTAAGGGGGACCTGCAGGGTTTTTACTAACTTTCAGAGATGGGGCTAAGTCACTATTATACGAGTCAGAAGCAAGTCTCAAGTCATAATGTTTGAGTCTCAAGTCAAGTCCCAAGTAGAATGTGGTCAAGACACGAGTCCAAGTGCATTCTAAGACCAAAACAAGTCGAGATGAGTCACAAGTTTTAAAGCCAAGTAAAAAATATATATACATGCAACAACCTGTTCAACTACAAATATTTGTCTATTTATTGAGGCTACCAGACAGCTTTTTTCATTATTTTGTCTACAACATAATTGTATTAGCATATGTAATTGTAAAATATGGACCTTGTAGCTGTGGTAAGGGCATGAAATCAGCTGATGGCAAGGCAGGTTGATGTGCTCAGAGTGTAGACTTATTATGTCTTGGTGAACCAATGGTGAAAGTGCCATATCGTATAAAAATATACAAGTAGATTTACCAAATATACACAGGCAACAGCCCAAAAGAAATAGCCTCTGGACCATGGTGAATAAACCAACATATTTCACTCCCATAAACTCCCATAGGCCTAAACATAATAATGTGGACACACCTAGAATTGTTCAAATGGGTATATTAATAATAATTGTGAGTCACATTCAATGCCAGCAAGAGAATTAACAGTTCATGCAGATGTCACAAAAACCAAGTCTCACATAAATCATTTTCAAAGACAGAATGCTAATATTGCCTTTCAAGTCTTAATGTCACATGCACAAGTACAGTGAAACGCCTCACTTGCAAACTCAAAACCCAATAATGGAATAATCAATAATAATGTAATAATAGAAGAAGAAAAAAAAAACACAAGAAATAAGAAGACATATGAAATACATCCTCATAACTTTGCAGGTTGGGGGGGGGGGGGTCTACAACTACATCTAAGACCTCCAAAAACACAGATTTTCAAAAGGGGGACATCCTTAAATTAGCTGTTGAAACTATAACAAAGTGATTTCCCCACCCGTTTTGTTAAAAAGCTGAAGGATGGGGCTGGAGAAATGCAACCACTATCAAATTCATAGACAGTGCAATGGGCGCAAGGATTGACCAACCCTGATATCAACATTTGAACCATGTTCTGAGGCTAAATAGTGTCAGTTACATTTACTTTGTTTACAACCATTGGAGTAAAACAAGCTTATATTTTGGGTTCTTATGGGGTACGACTGTTTACCTAAGTTCATGAAGCATTTATGAGTTGTATTCTTCAAGAATCAATAGGTACATATCATGAATTTATAAATCCAAAAGTGATATAGTGATTGCTGATTACCCCTTTAATGCCGAATTGGATTGAACTTTAAGTATGAATGAATTTCACCCTAACGTCAATCAACAGCTTGCTAATGTAAGTAGCTGTTCCTATAATAATTGGAAGTATTGGTTTTAGATTTCAACAGCAACACTCAGCTGACAAGGGCTTTCAGTCTGAAATGTTTGGTAACTAGGTAGATCAAGAAATCACGCCAGAAAATCCTGTCCCACATATCTAACTAAATCTCAGTGTATGTACCGTACAAGTTGGGGAAACCACTCTCCTTAGTTAAATGTGTGTACTGTACAACTTGGGGAAACCACTCTCCTTAGTTAAATGTGTGGTGACTGGCGAGTGGTGGTCAGTGTTTCTGGTGCAAAAATGTCTATGTATAATCTACCAGGTGGTTGCTGCTCATAGAAGGCCGGAAGATACGAGTGATTCCAACAAAGCAATGTTCGATCCCAATTATCTAAACTTAGCTCCATTATCAATATGACCCTCATCAATATGACCTTATCAATATGACCTTATCAATATGACCTTGTCAATAGCTCCCTAATCAATAATTCCTGCTTCCGCCCAGGTAACATAATATCAGAGAGGTTCCGAGAAGTGCTCCTTCATATTTAGCATATACATACACTGAGTATACCAAACATTAACAACACCTTCCTAATATTGAGTTGCCCTCATTTTGCCCTCAGAACAGCCTCAATTCGTCGGGGCATGGAATCTACAAGGTGTCGAAAGCGTTCGACAGGGACGTTGGCCTATGTTGACACCAATGCTTTCCTCTGTGTCAAGTTTGCTGTATGTCCTTTGGGTGGTGGACCATTCTTGATTCACAGAGCAGGTTTTCTTAATGTTTTGTATAGTCAGTGTATAAAGGTGTCCTTTATATACTAGAAATATCATGTCTCTAAAGTCCCAATTGATGCAACATTCAGATGCATGTATACACAATAATCTCTCCAACTAGATTTGGAAAAGTATTGTTTTCAAGAAAAAAAGTCCTGGCTTGATGTGATCTATATGTCTTTGAAACCGTAAAGTCAAGTGTCTGTGAATGGGAGGGTCACAATACTGTAGTTCTATATGTCTTTGAAACCGTAAAGTCAAGTGTCTGTGAATGGGAGGGTCACAATACTGTAGTTCTATATGTCTTTGAAACCGTAAAGTCAAGTGTCTGTGAATGGGAGGGTCACAATACTGTAGTTCTATATGTCTTTGAAACCATAAAGTCAAGTGTCTGTGAATGGGAGGGTCACAATACTGTAGTTCTATATGTCAGTAAGCTCTATAGTTGAGGGTGATTTCATCCATTTAAGGATTGCACATTAAACCAATTAATGTAATAGCACATCTGGCATAACCCAGCAGAAATTAGCTCCACAAAAACAAAAAGCCACAGTGTAATGCCATCCACTTGAAAAGGCTCTGGAGGACATTAGTTATCTGACACCCTCAGTTACAAAGATGTCGGCTGCTGATGTCATATGTATAAAGGGCTCATCTTGCAGAAAGTCCCCTGTTGACGCTTTCTCAGATATCTGTCGTGTAACACTTACATGGGATTACTAAAGCCCTCCTCTCTTAGCAGCGCATCATGGCCTCAACAGGTTCAGAATGGTCTCTTGCCACAGAGGATCAATGAATGCATTTCATATCCATCCATACTCCAAAAAGTATACTCCAATTGATGTATAGCAGCATTGAGAGTACGTATTCCCTTTGGATTCGCCAGTATGTCTTTTTTTAAGTCCCCAGGCAAACGTAGTGAGGGATATCTCTAGATTTAAAGAAATATAGAATGATTACCTGGCTGAAAGCAATAAGCTATCCCAAATAGAAAATGATGTAGTCCTACCAAAGTCTGTACTTTCTCTGCAGTTATTTTTCTCTCGTTTTGGGAACCCCAAAACTTCATGGGACTCACAATATTTATATAAAACGTGACGCGATAACTCGCTAAGCTCTCTTCCTCTATTCCTACTGACAGACAAAATGGCCGCGGTCGTTCCACCCCTCTCCCTTCTTCTTCCCTTGCCAGACAGAGATTGGTGAGAAGTGAGGAGTTCGTTGCAAAAGGAACCCATTGGCTGAGAGACTGAGGCCTTAATACTGAAGCAAGAGCTATATAGGCTAAAGGAGACCACTGAGCTCAGGGCCCATATTCATTAAGCGTCTCAGAGTACAGGAGTGCTGATCTAGAATCAGGTTCCCCCCCTGTCCATAATCATATTTATTATGATCTAAAATGCTAAATGTATCCTTGATCAGCACTCCTACTCTGAGACTCGGGCCAGTAAGCCTAGACCTGGACTAAAAAGCATGCTCAATTGAGAATCACCATTGAAACTATTTTTTTTTTAGTCCAGGACAACGCTTAACATGTGTCCAGGAAACTGGCCCATAGTGAATACAGGCCCAGATGAGTAAGTAAGTAATAGTAGGAGATGGATAACACAGTAGTAAGACAAGTAACACAGGACGGTGATACACCCTGCTCTTCTGCTGCCTCGCCTCCCTGCCAACAGGGAACTGCCATGCCAGCTGAAGCCAAGGGCATTCATGTTGCATTCAAATATTCATGAAAGTGTGTGCCACACACTGATGAGGGGAAACAATATCAGTTACAGGCCGTTAGAGTCGACTAACACCTCCGTGAACATGGCAGGACATCACACTAAAGCAAGTTAATACCCCCGCACATTGACACATTGACTCTGTACCGGTACCCCCTGTATATAGCCCCGCTATAGTTATTTACTGCTGCTCTTTAATTATTTGTTATTCTTATCTCTTACTTTTTTTATGGGATCTTCTTAAAACTGCATTGTTGGTTAAGGGCTTGTAAGTAAGTATTTCACTGTAAGGTCTACTACACCTGTTGTATTCAAGCGCATGTGACAAATAAAAATGGATTTGATTTGACCTCCAGAACCTAACTTTCCAGCGTTTTCTCCTCTTTGCTAAATAATAAATCATCGAAAGGGTCAACACTTCAACTACTTTGAGTGGGAATTCTCAAAGCCTTAAATGTACATACCTCCATAACATTAGGCTCCAGTCTCATTTTTGATGAGACATTTGGCCTTTATTAACAGTATCTAACATGGCACTTATGCATATAGTGTTGTAGCCCAGATGCAAATAATAGGTGTGCCATTGAGAATGGGTACGCACAGCATTTTGACTAAACTTCTCACCACCTTGTGAGATGAGACGCTTACAAAAGAGGGACATGTTTCCTGACTCAAGTAAACAATAGGCTATAGGAATTGTTCACTTTGTGAACCCTTTGCGTAATGCGTGCACATGTATTCCAGTCGAAATATTGAGACCTATACAGACCACATTTAAAAAAAAATACTTCCACCAAAATCGTTGTGTGTTGAAGAGTCTCTTGTAATAAACACCTTATTGAACAGTTATATCAGTAAAAAAACTGAAATAGACTATTAAAATGGGGCCAAAATAGAGAAATTATGTACCTGTGTTTGAGTTAGTCCCAATTTTGCCGCCAAATCGGCACGCTCAGGGAGCGCGAGGTATTGGGTTTGCTGGAATCTCTGGTTGAGCGCCTGCAGTTGTAAGCTTGAGTAGATGGTCCGAGGTTTTCGGATCTTCTTCCCTTTTCCGTTCAGTCGAATTTCTCCATTCTCGATCACTGTGGTCGGCTTCTCAAGCTCTTCAAAGGGATGAAGAAGAAAAAGTTGTATTTTATTTCACCGGGAAGTCCAATTGAGGTCAGAAATGTTGGAATAATAATAACAATATTAACAACAACACCATCAATAATAATAATAATGGTCATCATAATAATCATAAATTTACTGAATAATACATGTTTAATTTAAGTCATTTAATTTGCCCTCAAAGGAAAAGAGCTCAACTTTTCTTTTCTACCTCATGTTGCAAAAGAGGTCATTGAGCATGAGGAATATAATGACTGCATAGTGCTCCCCATTATCCCCATTGTTATGAAGATTGCACATACCAACTAGTGCTTAGGGAAACAGCTGCGTTGGGCCCCACAAGGTGTTCATAGTAACATGACACTGTATGAATCCATCCTTATAATACAACCAGTGAAATAGCGTTAGGAGATTGATCTTTCATCTACTTCACTTTTTGTTTTACAGGGGCATAAGATTTAGATTTGATTTGCTAAGTTGAACAATAATTGCAGAGAATTTCAGTAGGTGGTAGGTAGTCCAGCGGCTAAGGGAGTTGGACCTGTGGCCGAAAGACGGCCGGTTTGAATCCCGGGAGTGCTGCTGGGTTCACATCCTTAAGACATTCCCCTATTGTTGGGTGGCTTGGGCCCTTGAACAATGCCCTTAACCCCACAACATACAGGGGTAACCCGGTGCTCGTCTCAACTGTATGTGTGATTTGTCCGGTGCTCGTCTCAACTGTATGTGTGATTGTGCTGTCTGGGCAGTTGAGAATGAGCAGAATACATATTTCTGCTGTTTGCTGTAACTAATGGGAAATAAAGTTGTATTGTATTGTTGAGCTAAATAAGTTGCATTGGAAATGCTGAATCTTGATTGTCCCTTTTCTATTCTAAACCTGCCATTCAAATAGCAAATAGTAAACAAACTCATAGGCCTTACATCATATACTACTGCACAGCCAATTCTCCAGTGTTAAATCAACACTGGTCTAGTGTCTATACAGGCCCACACTTTTCAGTGTTAAATTAACAACTGCATTTGTTAGTGACAGAGACATGGTTGTTGTTGCAGTCTTTTTGTTTTTGCTCTGTGGCCTTCACCAAAGAAGATCCGAAGCGAATATGATTCACATGTCATTCTTCAACTAAATACAAGTATTTAATAAGGACTTATTTTGGGGGCTTCATTTTGCCTTATTACAGTGGCCTGAAACTCGTGGTTTGCAGGCCTGCGAGTCACTTTATGATGGCTTGCAAAGTGATGTGTAATTCCTATTGTAATCGAACCAGAGTGGGGATAGCCAACATTTGGAATTATTATTAACCCGCAACCTGCATTTAGAATGATGACTGCTTGGTCAGGTAGAAGAAGATATAAGACTACCTATACCATATAAACTGGAACAACCATTTCAGTAACCGGTGAAAAAAGTCCAAGTAACAGATTTGATTCGTTTAGGAATGTTGTATTTATATTTCAGTAGCATAAGATTAATTCATCAATCAATGTACATGCATAGATATTAAAACAAACTATTCTAGAAAATCTACCTGCAATACAGCATGCTGGGAAATATGATACTGATGGGTGTGGTTTTGGTTTAACACTGGTTATTAACTCCAACACTTTTACACCAATGAGTGTTGATTTAACACCTGAATCAACACTAGAAATGTTATACTAAAAAAAATTAACACTATAGGTAACACTGGCCAATTTGCTGTGTGACTGTGCAGAAACTGTTATTTTGTTTTGGTCCACCAGCTTCGAACAGCTGTAAAACTGTATGTTTTGTTCTTTTTCTTCTTCAATAGGTGAATATCACAGACAATCACAACATAAGTAATGCTGTGGAACACTATTATTCCACTATTAGCGACAGATTTTCTGAAATTACAATGCGAAAATAAATAAAAAATAGCACCTTTAAAACCACTAAAACTAATATTGGCCTGCTAATAGCGTTCCAAAAATAATTGCAACATACAAATGGTCATCATTGATGATATAACATGTGTTGCTATTGTTTCCGTTATTATTATTAGGCCATTATCTTGTTATTGGTAGGAATTAAACTCATAATTTCATGGTTATATTATCATAATAATAATAATACATTGTTCAGAGCTAAGACCGGTTTTTAATGAGAACTAAGAATAACATAATGAATCTGTTAATGCTCCAGAGGACTGCAATGTTTATATTATCTGGGGCCTTAAATACTTTTTGACTTTCCAACATGCCCATCACACGAAATGCCTGAAAATAGGCATGTAACAAACCCTTTCCTAATACGCGGGTGAAAAGTTTTACTTTTCAATGTCTGGAGAGAGTTGATAAACATGGCAATTGCCAACCGTGGAGTGGAGATATCACAGTCAGTCAACGATAGATGGATGACATTCCCTGCCGATTATCAGGTTTTCGATGTTGTGTAAATATAAATAGACTGCTAAACCCCTAAGCGAACTCACTCATCATAATTGCATTTTTTTTGGGAGAGGAGTAGGCCTATTGGTTGATATTCCTATCTGAATGACTTCGAGTTTTTAGTCCCAAACAGATTCACACTCCAAATAGGACTAGCCATTATAAACAATTTGATTTTAAGTAAAAACCTAGAGACCGGGTTATTTTGATCATTGACAGTAGGCTACGTGGAATTAATGCTGTATGCATTTTGTTTAACGTTTTAATCAAAATTACGAGGTATAACGATGTGCCTCTTTCGTGTAGTCCTATGCGGGTATCTGTAAGCTAAAATATCAATGAAGTAATGTAGGATCACAAAAGCAATAACGTCATCAAAGACAAATGGTTTTCAGATTACATATTTTGTCTGGACCCTGTGCTTTGTGGGAGACCACAGGACAAAATGTAAAGTGGCTCGGTTTTTTCTTCCCATGTCGGCTGCATGTGTATCATCATCGAGAGTAAGCTAGGCTAATTACTGTGCTAATCAACCGACCTGTCTTGCGGCCCAATAATATAAATGCAAATTGACCAGTAGTAAGTAGTCTAGCCTTAGGTCTAATCATCCGTCCTAATATCGGATTAGACTAATAATTGCAATGGCGAAATAGGCTACATATAGCCCTAGGTATTGTGAAATCGTATGAAAATAGATTCTCATATCAATTTGAGACGACAACAGTACCTTGCTTTATCCGTGCATACATCTCGAGGTTCAGTAGCCTGTCAACTATTGACCGTTAAAAATATGTATTATATTCAATCGTGCTCAGGTGTTATAGACTACATATGTGACATGGGAACATCCTATTTATTGATAACACCTTTAGGTCCGAGCACTGTTTGCGTAATGCTGCTTGCTATATGTTAGGAATTCCCTATATTTCATTAGTGGTTTATTTGCAGGTTTATGATTGGTTTTAGTAGATAGGCTATATAAGTGCCCGATTCTAATTTTAGAAGTCAATCGCGTTCGTATAGCCTTCTCCACTGTAACCACATTTTGAAAATGGCAACAAACATTGAACTAACTCCAAAATGTCAACACGGATGTTTTTAAAAACGTACCTGTTTCCTCTATTCTCGTGTGTCCCAGACCGTTGTTGTGGATACTGTGCTGGTATGGCAGGTAGGCACTTGGGTGGTGTGCGCTTACGGTGCTGTGGTAAGGATAGGCTAGCGGGCGGCCATAAGATGACGCACTGGAAGAAAAGGGGCTATCGTGCTGCGAGGGTCCGACGGGATGCAAGCCGTGCACTGGATAGTGGTTGTGGGACAAGCCGGGGGAGTGCTGCTGGTGGCCGGGATAGCCGTGTCCGAACTCCAGAAATGCCGATTTGGAGGGATCAGAAGCAACCAGACTGTCCGACAATGAACTCATAGTCATCATTGAGCGGGGGTCCATAAACTCGAGGCGCAGTTAAGGGCACCATAGAGTGCTACAGATGGGACCGATGCATATCCACTGAGTAGGCAAGTTATGCTACCTAAAAATAAAAAAACAATACTAATAGCACGAAGCGACGAGGTTATTTCCTAAATCCTTCCGTTTGTCTCCAAATTCTAGATTACGCAGTCCCTTTATTTTATCGTCTCTAAAAAGAGAACAGGAAAACCTGCACTGTTTCTCAGAACACTTTGTGCATATGGTTTAGACTTGTTGCTACCTCGCTTGGCATACACAAGCGCGCCTGCTCATTGGTTGCGGTGGCTAATCATGTCATCCTGCCTCGAGGCCAAACCATATTTAACTTGATTAATACAAGCTACATGTAGTCGGTCTTCCAGTTTGGGCAGCAGTGACATGTCAATGCAGCAGAATTTGGAAACCATTTATGCTAAATGAGAAAATAGGCCTACTGTAACAGATATTAACTAGGCTAATTTAATGTCAAGCATGTTTAGATTTTGTTATGTAGCCTTTTAGCGTTTGCAAAGATGGTCAACAAACTTGACAACTTGCCAGTGATGTTTTTACGTGAGGACAAATCATTTGCGCACAAGTTATGCCATAGGATAATCAATTATTATATATGTACACAGGCCTAATTAATACGCGATACACATAGCTACATTACAAGACTATACATTAAATGTCCATCTGGCGCAAATGCGTGATTTAGCCTACGCATGACTAGACTCAAGCGAGGGCACAGAAGCCCAACATAGTGGCTATTATACTGTTGTAAATTTGACTTTATCAAAACGCTCAGATGCGTCAAGATAAAACGTAGAACACGCACGCACACACATGCACACACACACCCACACTCTCCCAGCACCTGTATAACACACAACACACACTAATCATGTTTTTCTTTAAACAAAAATGCAACAAATGGGAAACTCTTCTTTAGGACTTTGTACTTGGTGAGAGGACGAGTTGTAATTACTGATAGTTTCTGGAGAAGGAGGGGAGGCTGCCCCTAGCTATCAATCTTGTCCGTGATGAAAGAAGACGTTCACATTCGACTGCAAACCATTACATAGTCGGCCATGTGTAATCTATGTCTGTAGGTTGCAGACAGATGGGTGACAATAAATATCAACTTGAATGCACACCTGCCCGGGCCCAGCGCATGACAGATGTGGCGCCGAAGACGCTCGAAATCATTAGGCCTAAATGGCACATTTAGAGTCGTCACTTTATGTAATTCAGTCACAAGTCTAAATGTCACAGGTTGCTGTTAACCTGTAGGCATAAAGCCTATGCCAGAGCTCTAGCCGATGCCACTTTTGGTAACAATTCAGCAACGCGCGGAAGATAACGTTTCAGGACTGAGACTCCCTGAATAATTATGATAGCCTAACTATTAGGTCTACACACTAGCCTACACAGTAATACTAAAATAAAAATAATACTGGTGTCGTTATGGTGAAACATTCATCCTCATATAGTAGGCTATGTAATCATGTTCCAACGGTGGAATTAAATCCCATAATAATGGCTTATATTTATTTCAAATAATATTGAAAATATTTATTCTATAACGAATTGTATTTCATGTTTTGTTTTTAATTAAAAAATTATTAACTAGGCAAGTCAGTTAATTAAGAACAAATTCTTATTTACAAAAGGCCTCCTGCGGGGACAGGGCTGGTATTAAGAAAATACATTTAAGAAGTTATACAGGACAAACACACCTCACGACAGTAGAGACAACACAACACTACATAAAGATAGACCGAAGACAACATAGCATGGCAGCAACACATGACAACACAGCATGGTAGCAACTTAACATGACAACAACTTGGTAGCAACACAACACATGGTACAAACATTATTGGGCACAGACAACAGCACAAAGGGCAAGAAGGTAGAGACAACAATACATCACGCAAAGCAGCCTCAACTGTCAGTAAGAGTGTCCGTGATTGAGTCTTTGAATGAAGAGATTGAGATAAAACTGTCCAGTTTGAGCGTTTGTTGCAGCTCGTCCCAGTCGCTAGCTGCAGCGAACTCAAAAAGACGAGCGACCCAGGGATGTGTGTGCTTTGGGGACAATTAACAGAATGTGACTGGCAGAACGGGTGTTGTATGTGGAATATGAGGGCTGCGGTAGATATCTCAGAAAGGGGGAAGTGAGGCCTGAGGGTTAAATAAGCATCAACCAGTGGGTCTTGCGACGGGTATATAGAGATTACCAGTTTACAGAGGAGTATAGAGTGCAGTGATGTGTCCTGGTGGCACATTGGTGCATTGGAGCATTGGTGACAAATCTGATGGCCGAATGGTAAAGAACATCTAGCCAAATGTTGGCATATTACTTGGTTCACCATATTCATATTTGTGTAACACAATCATCAAGTTTTTTTCAATACGTGAAAATGCAAAAAGGCAACAACAGTATTGTATGATAACACGTCGGGTGCCTACCTGTTTTAGGAGGATACAAATGCAGTGTAGGCTTAAGGTGCGTGATGGCAAAATAATTACAGAGGTTAAGTTAAGTCACACAACAGAAAAAAAGCAACGAACACTTCGAAGTGAAAACAAATCCCAATATCCACTTGGCTGGCAAGGGGCCAACAATGCAACCACGTTACCATGCAATGAGCCAACACGTTTGCACATTTAGTTTCCCCAAATGTCCATTTGTAGCCTATATTATAATTGGAACCCAAAGGAAAGCATAACTCGATAGGCTACATACAGTTTTACAATCCCCAAACGTGTCAATTTAGTGCAAATAAAGAAAAAATATGAACAACAAGGGTATTTTATTATTTGCCGGCGGCAGTTCGCCCTACCCTGTTGTTAATCTTGCTCTTTGAACGCCTGTCGCTGTCTTTTGAAGGGAGCCACAGCGCCAACTAGATCTTGGAATATTCAGCAAGAATGCACTGTGCAGTCCCCAGGTAGAATTTAGACTTGTAGAGTGCATGTCTTGTAGCAACTTTAAATCGACAAAATCCCTTCCATTATCAGTAGAATATTTAAACAGCTTTCATTAAGTTTTAGACCTTAAAGTACTGTCCTTTAGTGTTTACTTGGATTACTGCACACATCAAGAATATGTTTGCTCTATAGACACGATGTCCTGTTGTAAATTCCATAGGCCAAATTTAGGCTAATTGATTCAGTTGGGATGCAGTCTTTGTATAGGCTATTGCAAAAAAAAGCTAGGTCTATATAGCCTACTGAAAATAATTACAGTCTGAACATGCATATTTATCTTCTGAAGGTAAGACGTAACAGGTTCCATTGAGACATTCACACTGTACTTTTATCCCTGTGCTGAGTGCCAAGAAAAATACAGTATTGTCTCTCTCGACTTTAGAAGTACGTGTTTGTTGTCTTCTGCCGAATGACCCTTCTTATTACGCCAAACGAATGACGTGTCGAGAATGATAGATTCCTGCGCTTTCATCTCGCGCCAACATTCTTCGGCGCTCTGATTTCACCTCTGTAATCGTCGGGAACGCCCTCCCCCTCGCATGAACCATGTCATTTTACCTCTATGTTGCCAGCTCTTGGGGTTCTTATCCAAGACGGGCCGGAAGGTTAATTGAACTACACTGGGACCATGCTCACTGTGCCAATAGCGTTGAAAAAATACGTAGTAATTCTTGTCACATTTATAATACAATGTTTGGCTGTAAAATGTCATTTTGGGGGGTTCAATGTGTTGATGTGTGTCACCCCTAAACCTTGAACCCCCCTTAGTAACATTTCCATCACCACATCATGCTAATCTTGAAGTCTAGCATGGATAGATGCACAATATAAAATAGAAATGTCTTGAGTCATGATATATTAGTCTCCTATGAGTTTGAGTTTAAATCATGGGTTCACACATTGTGACACATCTTTTGTGTCAGTCTGTTCATCAGCCTCAAACTTAAGGCAATTGGGGATTGACTGAATCAACACTGACATTTTGTCACAAAGCTGTCTTCATATCTACTCATTAAAACAGTATTCTTATTTTGTTTGGCAGGGCCTCCACAGATTCTGTAAGGCCATGGCTCTGCATTAGTGTACCACCCCGCTCGTCTCCGTGTGGCACAGTATACATCAACCACAGGTCATCAATCACCATGCACAAACTCAAGAATTTAACAGCATATGCTATTCACTGGCATTGTGAAAGTTAGAATGTAATTTGCCACAGGGTAACAAACTAAATGTATTAAAGATGATTTGTCTTGTACACCCTAAGAGCATGGAATAGATATCACTCTTTGGTTGACAGGCAAACCACTGACTTGTAGGTAGAGTTCAGGTTGTAGATTCAAGACTGTAGTGTCCCACAGGGTTCAGTTCTAGGCCTATTTTCTGTTTAGCTCTTCCCCCAGGGTCATGTCATTAGCTGGTATATAATATCTCTAATCTAATGTTGCTGATGATGCACAAATCTCCTTGACTCAGGGATGAAAGACACTACCAATGTTCCTCAACTCAACAGTATGAACACTGTTCTTTCTTATATAGATTTACATTTCAGTCATTTAGCAGATGCTCTAATCCAGAATGATTTACAGTTAGTTCAAGTACCTAACAGAGGTAGTGATGAGGATTGGAGGAATTGATGAGAGTGAGATTAAATTGAGAGTACCAGTCAAAAGTAGTTTGGACACACCTACTCAATCAAGTTTGTACTATTTTCTACATTGTAGAATAATAGTGAAGACATCGACACTATGAAATAACACATATGGAATCATGTAGTAACCAAAAAAGTGTTAAAACAAATTAAAATATATTTTATATTTTAGGTTCTTCAAAGTAGCCACCCTTTGCCTTGATGACAGCTTTGGACACCCTTGGCATTCTCTCAACTAGCTTCACCTTTAATGCTTTTCCAACAATCTTGTAGGAGTTCCCACATATGCTGAGCACCTGTTGGCTGCTTTTCCTTCACTATGCGGTGCAACTCATCCCAAACTATCTCAATTGGGTTGAGGTTGGGTGATTGTGGAGGCCATCTGGTACACCACACCATCTCTCTCCTTGGTCAAATAGCCCTTACACAACCTGGAAGTGTGTTGGGTCATTGTCCTGTTGAAAAACAAATGATAGTCCCACTAAGTGCAAACCAGATGGGATGGCATATCAATGCAGAATGTTGTAGTAGCCATGCTGGTTAATCGTTCCTTTAATTCTAATTAAATCACTGGTAATGTCAACAGTAAAGCACATGCACACTAACACACCTCCACATCCATGCTTCCCGGTGGGAACCACACATGCAAAGATAATCTGTTCACCTACTCTGCATCTCACAAAAACATGCTGGCTGGAACCAAAAATCTAAAATTTGGACTCATCAGACCAAAGGACAGATTTCCACCGGTCTAATGTCCATTGCCCCTTTCTTGGCCCAAATAAGTCTCTTCTTATTATTGATATCCTTTCGTAGTGGTTTCTTTGCAGCAATTCAACCATGAAGTCCTGATTCACATAGTCTCCTCTGAACAGTTGATGTTGAAATATCTCTGTTACTTGAACTCTGTGAAGCATTTATTTGGGCTGCAATTTCTGAAGCTGGTAACTCTAATGAACTTATCCTCTGCAGCAGAAGTTAACTCTGGGTCTTCCTTTCCTGTGACGGTTCTCAAGAGAGCCAGTTTCATCATTAGGCTTGCTGGTTTTTGCGGCTGCACTTGAAGAAACTTTCAAAGTTTTTGAAATGTTCCCGGATTGACTGACCTTCATGACTTAAAGTAATGATGGACTGTTGTTTCTATTTGCTTATTTGAGCTGTTCTTGCCATAATATGGATTTGGTCTTTTACCAAATAAAGCTATCCTCTGTATACTACCCTTACCTTGTCACAACACAAGTGATTGGCTCAAACACATAAAGAAGTAAAGCAATTCCACAAATTAACTTTTAACAAGGCACACCTGTTAATTGAAATGCATTCCAGGTGACTACCTAATGCAGCTGGTTGAGAGAATGCCAAGTGTGTGCAAAGCTGTCATCAAGGCAACAGGTGGCAACTTTGAAGAATGTCAAATATATTTTGATTTGTTTAACACTTTTTTGGTTACTACATGATTCCATGTGTGTTATTTCATAGTTTTGATGTCTTCACTATTATTATACAATGTAGAAAATAGTAAAAATAAAGAAAATCCCTTGAATGAGTACGTGTGTCCAAACTTTTGACTGGTACTATATGTCCAATGAAAGGCTACAGATTGAGGGATGAACAGGAAAAATGTTCTAATGATGGAGGGATGGACGTTGCTGGGAATCCAGTGATAGCAGGGTTACCAAACTGGTGACATGGCACCAAGCAATTGTTTTGGGGTATGCATAGGTAGCTAGGTGGAGTTGTGGACGCTTGTCATAGCTGTGCAAGGTGAGGGACAGATGAGAGAGAGCGAGCAAGGGAGGCTCAGCCTCTCTTTAAGACTGTAATTATGTGTGCATTATGGAGGAGAACAAAGCCAGGCCCTGCAGCCATGGAGCAGGGATGTGCCCTTACTGTGGCTTTTATTCACACTGGGGGAAAAAAGTTAATAACAATACTTCTCAACTCAGCCCAGACTGCTTGGCGTCTCCCCTCCCACGTGTGTGTGTGTGTGTGTGTGTGTGTGTGTGTGTGTGTGTGTGTGTGTGTGTGTGTGTGTGTGTGTGTGTGTGTGTGTGTGTGTGTGTGTGTGTGTGTGTGTGTGTGTGTGTGTGTGTGTGTGTGTGTGTGTGTGTGTGTGTGTGTGTGTGTGTGTGTGTGTGTGTGTGTGTGTGTGTGTGTGTGTGTGTGTGTGGGTGTGTGTGTCCGGAGCACATATGTTGCAAAGAAAGCACTACACTTTACAGTATACAGTCTTCATACACAATTGGAGTCAGTCTGAGAGAAAGAGGTTGGATTACATTGCATTATCAATTTAGACCTGAATATCATTTCCGTTCGGTTTAAGGTTTTGACCCAATCTCAGGTCTATTCTGGGATGGAATTAATCGCTGTTTTAAAATGTGTGATCTCCAACATGGTTAAGCCACAAGTGGCCAATTATAAGCTTTGTTTGACGCAATTGATAATGAAGTTGAATAAAATAGATGAAACATTGGAGCTCCTCGGGGCTCCTCTCTACCAAGGCAAATGTAACATGAGACTAATACTTGTGCCATATAGAGTAATCAGCCACAGCCTGGCCATGACCACAATGGTGTTACAGAATGGGGCCCCCTGGGACAGATTATGTCTTATTATGGCTACACCTGTAGGGACCACAAATATACATTTTTTTTCTCATGCAGTTTCTACTCTGCATAAACATTTTTTTGTTGTGTGTGTTTTTTAAACCTCATGCCGACAGATCATGTGGGCAAAATAAGAACATCAAAATTGTGTGTGCATCAGTGAGTGACTGAGGAGCATGCATCACACCACAGGCACCAACAATTAGTCTTCAATAATCTATGGATTTGCCTATTTAAGCCATGCTTTTGGTGTGTTGTCTGTCCATCTCATTCATTGTGGACTTTATTCATCGGGATACAGCACCCATACTTATTGAGGAATAATCTGAGAGTGAGAACATTAGCCTACCCACTGTGCACACACTGGTTGAATCAGAGTTGTTACCACCTCATTTCAATGAAATGATGTTGAACCAACGTGGAATAGACGTTGAATTGACGTGTGCGGACAGTGGGTAGGCTACCTTTTAGTATTTTCTCAGATCAGATTTTGATCAAATGAAATCATTGCAGGTCGCTGTAAAGTAGTATATAGGTTGCCCACATTTGAAGTATGCCTACAGAGGAAAATCAAAAGATAGCCCATGTGTTCTGTAAATAATTATGTTTTTTATTTAGTTTAGGCATTGTATTGTATAGGCTTATGCAAATGACACATTTTGCACATATTAATCAACATTTAATATCTGTAAATAAAAGTATAAATGTCCAGTAAACATTTTTGTAAAATAGTGGACAAGAAATTAGACGTTGCTCATTCTGATTATTAATAACAGACGCATTCACGATTTCGTGTAACTATAAACTTTTCCTAACCATGGTCAAACTACCTATTTGCCTCAACAAACAGAAACATTCTGACACGAATATCAAATTAAATTGTAGGTCCATGTTAAGAATTTACGGATATTATAAAAACAAAATCGTTGTTTAAAATTAAATTTTTGGGTCGTTTCCTAAATGAAGTGCATGCAGCTGAATCGAAAATATAAGTTAAATGGGCTTATGTGGCCTGTAGAAATAGTGCCATTTCATCAAACTTGGCAATGCCGACCATATAATTTCGAAGTGGTCAATAGGATAATTTATTAATTCAGCAGTATGCTATTTATGCAAGACTATTGATTTGATTATTTCTAAGATGTAGGCAATTCGCACGAATTGTCATGTGTAACCTGTTGTAATATGACATATTTTGTCTTATTTTAGGTTGATGGATTGCGGATGACGTTCGTTGTTACCCTTCTGAATATATATTAGAAAGGCTTTTAACGAAATAAATTATTTTATTGGTTGAGTCAGGGTGACTGTTAGGACTACACAACAAGATATTTAAAGAACAATAGTTTTTATGACGAGAAAATATTATCCTATCTAGCCTTGGCTGAACAGTTTTCTCGATATTGTTCATTTTATTAGGCAAAAGACAAGGCTTTCGCTATCAGAATAGAATATATTGAAAGGACAATGAAATTCACTATTGTTAATTTATGTTTATCTCCGCTCTCCGCTCTCCTCCCCATAACCTTGACCATTGCCTGAACTTAAACCTAAAGCTTCACAGAAGACATCAGTGGTGGAAAAAGTACTAAATTGTTATACTTGAGTAAAAGTAAAGATACGTTAATAGAAAATGACTCGAGTAAAAGTGAACGTCACACAGTGAAATGCTACTTGAGTAAAAGTCTAAAAGTATTCGGTTTCAAATATACTTAAGGATCAAAAGTACGAATAATTAAAAATTCCTTATATTAAGCATACCAGACGGTACCATTTTTTAGTTTTTTTTTAGTTTATGTATGGCCAGGGTCACACTCCAACACTCAGACATCATTTACAAACAAAGCATTTGTGTTTAGTGAGTCCACCAGATCAGAGGCAGTAGATTACCAGGGATGTTCTCTTGATAAGTGTGCGAATTGGACCATTTTCTGTCATGCTAAGCATTCAAAATGTAACGAGTACTTTTGGGTGTCAGGGAAAATGTATGGAGTAAAAAGTACACACGTTTCTTTGGGAATTTAGTGAAATAAATATAAAAGTTGTCAAAAATATAAATAGTAAAGTAAAGTACACATACTCCAAAAACTGCTTAAGTACTTCAAAGTATTTTTTACATAAGTACTTTACTCCACCAGATATACGGTTACCTTCTGTCATTACAGAGGACTCATGCACCGCCTCCCGACCCAATACTTTTTTATCCGTTAACTGCATAGGAAATGTATGTATTTATTGAACCTTTATTTATAATTGTGAAAAATTCTAAATGGTTGAAAAATGTCTGTTTGTCTGTCTGAGTGTTGGTTACAACAACACTGAAATATACAAGTCCAGATGCATTACTTCAGCAACAGTTATATGTTAGGCAATTCAGGCAAGTTCCATTAGGAAGCTACAGAAATGGGGAGACATTACTTTCACCAAAACAGCAGAAGCCTGAATGAAGGCATCAGCAGCATGGGATTTTCCCACAGTAGAAACCAGCTGCTTATAAGACTTAAGAGTTTCAGAATGAGAGAGTCCCCCGTTAGGCTAGACAAGTGGCCAGTCCTCAAAAAGAGAGAGATACTAGCAGAGGTACAACAAAGCATATCTCTAAGGTCTCTCAGATATGAGATTGATGGTTGTGTAAAAATGTTTTATCGCAAAAGTGGTTAAATGTATAGATATGGTGACACACAACCTAAACTCAAAAAGTGCAGAATAATGCATGGCGAGAGCCAAAAAATGGCATACATGTCATCACATCTAAACAGCAAAACCAACAGGCTTTTTATCATACTATCAAAAAAAGCTACAAAAGTGCAGAGTAATGCCTGGCTGGAGGGGGGTGGGCCACATCTAACCCAAAATTCAAGCTCAGATATTGCTAAAATGTGGAATACAAGTAGTCGGTTGTCTGCCCTACATACACAAACAAACAGCATTCGGACATATGAATGCATCTGGGAAATATAGACCTGTAAACACACAGATACAATATGCTGAGAATATCAACAATTAAAATGTATGATGAATGTGAACTTCACTTTTTGGTAGCTGTTCAATAGACAACCGTTCAAGTCAAATTTGCTCTCATTCAGTGCTGTATGGTCCTGCCTGACGAAATGCATACAATTAGGCCTGCACATGTTGTTTTGATGGTGTGGCTATTGTAATTGCCTCTAAGGCAAGTAGGCTGACACTGATAACTGTCATTCTTTCCAGCCAAAAGTTCCTCTGTGAATGTTATATGTTCAGCCCCTATTCTTGCAATTACATTAGGGGCCCCCCCTAGATTTTTCTCCAAATCCAATATAGCGTCCAAAATTAAATATGCCTGCCACAATACCGTTTAATAGTGGTTTAATCACCTGTTTATGAGCACGTTTTAATGGGAGACATTTTTAAGATTTATGTACCTGTACTGTATGACCTGTACTCTCAAGACAATTTTTGTGTACTTCAACTATGTTAGGAATCCAATACGCCCAGCATATACACTCAAAGACCTTTATCTGGATTAGGAAAAGGAAGTAGGCTGTTTGTCATGGCAACACCAAGTATTCCAAGTCACAAGCCTCTCTGAGGATCAATGAGGCAACTGGGAGGCTCCAACGAGAGGAAAGAGAATCCAACCCTGGACTCTCAAATCCACTCCATATCTCTACAGCTTTTCCCCACTGTGGTATAACTGTGCCTCCAAGATTGGAATCTTATGTCACCTCCTTATCATTTAGAAGTAAGCTTTGATTCATTGCTTGTCCAATACGGCTGCTTGAATCCAACACACACTTTCGCTGGCTCACTGCATTTGTGATGCACATTGGGATGTTCTGAGCTCCTGTTCGGGTTGAGCTGGCACATTGCTTCTTACAGACAATCACGTCCACTATTCTGGCTGTCTGCAATGGAGTTGCCTTATATGTTGATTTGGTGACATTAAGGTGTACGGGAAGGATGCAACCATACATGACAAGTGCATAAGGCTAGTATGAACCAACCCAACCTGTTGCTCATTGACAAGAAATGCCATCAATTTAGTTGGCCTTCTTCACGTCATAGGAATTGCACCTCACCAATGTCAATGCAATTCTAAATCTCCCAGAACTGTCCTCGATATGCCCACTCCACCATCAGTCCTCAGCTCGGGAAGTTACTAGAGACAGAAAAACCCTGGAACTGGACTGTCACATGTCAGAAGGCCATTCAACAGCCAAAATGCCATTCCCAGAGTCAATATCAACATAATAAGGAATTCTCCTTGACCAGGCTCACAAATTGTGGTAAACAATTATTACTTTCTATCGACACCCATTTTAAAACAGCCAACTTCATTGTCAATTTTGAGTCATAAAGAAAGAACAAAACATGTCGAAAAGCTGCTGTGTTGTTCAATGTACATGTGACTAGTTCAAAAACCCAGAGCTACGGCTCGCAATGCTCCCAAGTAGGACAATATAGCCTGCGAGAGGAGCCCTGTGGCTTCAGGCTATTCAGTGTGGGAGATGTCCAAGTAGGCTACACATAGCTATGTATGCGGAAAACATTTAATCACAGGGTTAGTATAACTCAACTCAACTCACTACTTGTAGTAAGTTCTTCTAGTCTGTTTATTTGGGTTGTTGGTCTTGGCTAGCTTAATGTTCCAGTCGGTAGCTAGCTAGCACTCACTCACGTGGCTTCTAGCACCGTCATGAAAAGGGGCATTAGTGGAAGCTCGACAATAGTATGTTTTTCTAAGTAGTGAGAATGCTCTGGAGCAGGCAATGTTGAAAAGTAATCTTTAGACATGTTGTACTTAAATGTAGTTTCGTAATTGACTAAAACAGGCGGACAACAAGAAAATTGTGTTCGAAAAAAAGTACAATTATTTAATGTTAGCCAATGGGGTAACTGAAATAACCAAAGGTTGTTTTCTCCACAGGTCCGCAGCGTTTTAATACTGACTGGGACTATCTGGAAATTACTGGCGTGAATTGCTCTAATATGCATTTATTTTACTAACAACCATGGCTGGCCAGCCCTGAAATGAAGAATGAGCTCTCATGCTGGGGTGACTCGTGCATTGGTCTGGGAAACTGTGCACTAATCCCAACATCTCTATAAGGCAAACAAGAGGCACCATAGGACAGTAAAACTTGCTGTATGTGATCGTTTATGGTGGCTGGGGATTGACCGTAAGATATTGGGCTTTGTGCACCATGCTTGATCAGCTCCACTTCCTCTGCAACCCTTTTACTGTCCATCAATAGCCCAGGGATCGTCTTTAAATGTACACGTTTGTGGAGCTATGCTATGTCCCTCACAACCAACTATCACATTTTATGGAAGACCCAGATGCAGACCATGTCGAAGTAACAAAAGTTTATTACTAGAACAGAGGGCAGGCAAAACGACAGGTCAAGGGCAGGCAGAAGTCAGTAATCCAGATCAGAGTCAAAAGGTACAGAACTGCTGTAACGCTCGTCGTTGGAATGAGGTGAGGACCAAAGCGCAGCGTGGTAAGTGTTCATCATTATATTTATTAAACAGAGAACACTAAACAAAATAACAAAGGAGAACGAAACGAAACAGTTCTGTAAGGTGACATGCACATAACAGAAAGCAATCACCCACAAAACACAGGTTGGAAAAGGCTACCTAGGTATGATTCTCAATCAGAGACAACGAACGACACGTGCCTCTGATTGAGAACCATACCAGGCCAAACACAAAACCACAACATAGGAAAAAGAACATAAGACTACCCACCCAACTCACGCCCTGACCATACTAAAACAAAAGACATAACAAAAGAACTAATGTCAGAACGTGACAACTGCAGGCAGTCTCAGGGTCAGGGCCGGCAGAGGTCAATAATCCAGGGTGGTGTGACAAGGTACAGAACGGCAGGCATGCTCAGGGTCAGGGCAGGCAGTCAAAACTGAGAAAACAGGAACTATAGAAAAAAGACAGGCGCAAGGGAAAAACGCTCGTAGGCTTGACAGACAAAACAAACTGGCAACAGACAAACAGAGAACACATGTATAAATACAGTGGGGATAATGGGGAAGATGGGTGACACCTGGAGGGGGGTGGAGGCAAGCACAAAGACAGGTGAAACAGATCAGGGTGTGACACCAACTATTCTTAGTCATATGACCTAGCTACACTCTAACTAACTTCTAAGTAACCTGAGGTCACCCTCACAGATTCTGTAAATCTCCTGCTGGCCTTGCCCCAGTCCTTTACAGTCCTTAATCAATGTCAAACACCCACAATTAGTGTCGGCTAAATGATAATCCTACTCGAAAGCAAACGTTCCCACAACTTTCCCTTAATAGTCTCATTAGGTCATGAACTAATGTTTTCACAGGAATATTCCTGTGAAGTACAAGGAATGTTTCCAAGAGACCATTCCTTTAATGTCAAATGTAATTTGGGTACCATGGGTACCATGTTCTCAGAACATAAGATATTAATGTTCGAGACATGTTTTATGGGAATGTTTGCAAAAACATTTGTCTCCAGTTTTCTGTGGGTTAGGAAAACATTGCATCAACGTCCCACACAACATACACAGAACATGGTTGCCATGTTCTCAGAACTTAAAATATGAATGTTCTAGACACGTATGCTGGGAATATGGCAAAAACATTAATGTGTCCAGTTTTCTGTGGGGTAGGAGAATATTCCACCAATGTCCCACCAAACATACACAAAACAAAATGTTGGTGGAATAGTAACCTGTTTTAATGATACTCCTGAATCACTATGATCAATAAAATGAGAATTGACCACAATGGGACAATGGGGTTCTCAATAGGATTCAGGTCTGGTGAGTTTCCTGGCCATGGACCCAAAATATTGATGTTTTGTTACCCGCGCCACTTAGTTATCACTTTTGCCTTATTGCAAGGTGCTCCATCATGCTGGAAATGGCATTGTTCATCACCAAACTGTTCCGGGATGGTTGGGAGAAGTTGGATGTGAGAGGATGTGTTGGTACCATTCTTTATTCATGCCTGTGTTCTTAGGCAAAATTGTGAGTGAGCCCACTCCCTTGGCTGAGAATCAACCCCACACATGAATGGTCTCAGGATGATTTACTGTTGGCATGACACAGGACTGATGGTAGAGCTCACCTTGTCTTCTCCGGACAAGCTTTTTTCCGGATGCTCCAAACAATCGGAAAGGGGATCCATCAGAGAAAATTACTTTACCCCAGTCTTCAGCAGTCCAATCCTTGTACCTTTTGCAGAATATCAGTCTGTCCCTGGTGTTTTTCCTGGAGAGAAGTGGCTTCTTTGCTGCCCTTCTTGAGACCAGGCCATTCTCCAAAGGTCTTCGCTTCACTGTGCATGCAGATGCACTCACACCTGCCTGCTGCCATTCCTGAGCAGGCTCTGTACTGGTGGTGCCCCGATTCCCCAGGTGAATCAACTTTAGGAGACGGCCTTGGCGCTTGCTGGACTTTCTTGGGCACCCTGAAGCCTTCTTCACAACATTTGAACCGCTCTCTTTGAAGTTCTTGATGATCCGATAAATGGTTGATTTATTAGGTGCAATCTTACTGGCAGAAATATCCTTGCCTGTGAAGCCCTTTTTGTGCAAAGCAATGTTGACCGCACGTGTTTCCTAGCAGGTAACCATGGTTGACTGAGGAAGAACAATGATTCCAAGCACCACCCTCCTTTTGATGCTTCCAGTCTATTATTCAAACTCAATCAGCATGACAGAGGGATCTCCAGCCTTGTCCTCGTCAACACTCACACCTGTGTTAACGAGAGAATCACTGACATGATGTCAGCTGGTCCTTTTGTGGCAGGGCTGAAATTCAGTGGAAATGTTTTTGGGGGGATTCAGTTAATTTGCATGGCAAAGAGGGACTTTGCAATTCATTGCAATTCATCTGATCACTCTTCATAACATTCTGGAGTATATGCAAATTGCCATCATATAAACTGAGGCAGCAGACTTTGTGAAAATGTATATTTGTGTCATTCTCAAAACTTTTGGCCAAGACTGTACTTAACTACCTGGCCCAAACAGAGAGGGATGCTACATTAGCTTGCTGGCTATGGCTATCCAACACGGGAACTATTCCAGTGGCAATTTTAGCATCTAAATCAAGGTGGGGCAAACAAAAGCAAAACAAAATTGAGATGCATGCCAGAAAAGCCACTACACAACACAACGCTAAACTATACATTAATTGCACTATAACGGTGACAAACGGTGCCCACATAAGGTTGTCCCAACAGCAGAGCTATCTTTTCAGCACTATGGAGTGAATGCCTACCACTGCTACACCTGGCTATCAGCGGAGCCTTGTCTGGCAGTGAAACAGTTAATTCAGCTTCATGTACTGCCTTTTTAAAACACATAGCTGATATGGCTGACTTACTTAAACAAATGTGGTTTCTACTGACAATTGAGATGCGCAAAATATGGCATGAAGGAATGATAAGCGGATAAGAGGCAATCCGCAATTTGGAGTCGTGTTTGGCCACGCAGTCGTGGGTGAACAGGGAATACAGGAGGGGACTAAGTACACACCCCTTAGGGGCCCCAGTGTTAAGGATCAGCATGGCAGACATGTTGCTGCCTACTCTTACCATCTGGGGGCGGCCCGTCAGGAAGTCCAGGGTCCAGGTGTAGAGGGAGGTGTTTGGTCCCAGAGTCCTTGGCTTAGTGATGAGCTTTGTGGGCACTATGGTGTTGAACGCTGAGCTGTAGTCGATGAACAGCATTCTCACATAGGTGTTCCTTTTGTCCAGGTAAGACAGGGTGGTGTGGAGTACGATTAAGATTGCGTCATCTGTGGATCTGTTGGGGCGGTATGCAAATTGGAATGGGTCTCTGGGAGGATGCTGTTGATGTGAACCATGACCAGCCTTTCAAAGCATTTCATGGCTACCGACGTGAGTGTCACGGGGTGATAATCATTTAGGCAGGTTACCTTCCCTTCCTTGGGCACAGGGACTATGGTGGTCTGCTTGAAACATGTAGATATTACAGACTTGGTCAGGGAGAGGTTGTAAATGTCAGTGAAGACACTTGACAATTGGTCCGCGCATGCTTTGAGTACACGTCCTGGTAATCCGTCTGGTCCAGTGAATGTTGTGAATGTTGACCTGTTTAAAGGTTTTGTTCACATCGGCTACCGAGAGCGTTATCACACAGTCATCCAGAATAGCTGGTGCTCTCGTACATGCTTCAGTGTTGCTTGCCTCGAAGCGAGCATAAAATGTATTTAGCTGGTATTCCCTTTGTGGCCCGTAATAGTTTTCAAGCCCTGCCATGTCCAACGAGCGTCAGAGCCGGTGTAGTAGGATTACATCTTAATCCTGTTTTGACGCTTTGCTTGTTTGATGGTTCGTCTGAGGGCATAGCGGGATTTGTTATAAGCATCCGGATTAGTCTCCTGCTCCTTGAAAGCGGCAGCTCTAGCCTTTAGTTCGATGTAGATGTTGCCTGTAATCCATGGTTTCTGGTTGGGATATGTACGCACAGTCACTGTGGTGATGATTTCATCGATGCACTTATTGATGATGCCGATGACTGAGGAGGTGTATTCCTCAATGCCATTGCATGAATCCCGGAACATATTCCAGCCTGTCCTGTAGTGTACCATCCGCGTCATCTGATCACTTCCATATTGAGTGAGACACTGGTACTTTCTGCTTTAGTTTTTGCTGGTAAGCAGGAATCAGGAGGATAGAATTGTGGTTCAATTTGCCAAATGGAGGGCGAGGAGGGCTTTGTATGCATCCCTGTGTGTGGAGTAAAGGTAGTCTAAGATTTTTTTCGCCTGGTTGCACATGTGGGGCGGCAGGTAGCCTAGTGGTTAGAGGGGCGGCAGGTAGCCTAGTGGTCAGGTCGTTGGACTAGTAACTGAAAGGTTGCAAGATCGAATTCCCGAGCTGACAAGTTAGAAATCTGTTGTTCTACCCCTGAACAAGGCAGTTAACCCACTGTTCCTAGGCTATCATTGAAAAAAAGAATTAGTTCTTAACTGCCTTGCCTGTTTAAATAAAGGTAATCATTTATTTATTTTTAAATGTGACATGCTGGTAAAAATTTGGTAAAACTGATTTAAGTTTGCCTGCATTAAAGGCCCCAGCCACTTGGAGCGTCACTTCTGGGTGAGCATTTTCTTCTTTGCTTTATGGCCTTATAGAGTTGGTTGAGAGCAGTATTAGTGCCAGCTTCGCTTTGTGGTGGTAAATAGATGGCTACGAATAATACAAATGAGAACTCTCTTGGTAGATAGTGTGGTCGACAACTTATCATAAGTTACTCTACCTCAGGGGAGCAATACCTCGAGACTTCTTTAATATTAGACATTGTGTACCAGCTGTTATTGACAAAAAGACACACACCCCCACTCCTCGTCTTACCAGAGGTAGCGTCTCTGTTCTGCCGGTGCATGGAAAACCCCGCAAGCTCTATAATGTCCGTACCTTCATTCAGCCACGTCTCGGGGAAACATAAGATTTTACAATTTTTAATGTCCCAGTGGTTGTATCATCTTAGTAGTAGGTCATCAATTTTATTTTCTAACGATTGCACGTTAGCAAGGAGAATGGAAGGCATTGGGAGTTCACTCGCTCGCATCACCTTCTCAGAAGGATACCCGATCTGCATCCTTTTTTCCAGTGTCCTTTCTTCACGCAAAAGGCGTGGATCTGGGCCTGTTCCAGTGAATGTAGGATATCCTCCTCGTCAGACTCATTAAAAGAAAAAGTTTCTTCCAGTCTGCAGTGAGTAATCGCTTTTCTGATTTCCAGAAGTTATTTTCAGTAATAAGAGATGGAATTAGCAACATTATGTCCATAATAAGTAAAAAAAATAAGTTTTCAAAATTAAGAAGAAAAATCATTATTGCACAATTGGTTGGGAGAATGTAAAACTTCAGCCATGTTCTTTGGCACCATCTTTTCAAGACTTTTGGTGGAAATATTAGGTTTCGGTGTCTTTCTAAAAATCAAATGGGGATTGTTTTGGGTGAATTTGCCAACTTTTGCTGATTTAAGGTCAGTTTCACATACTAGCTCCAAGATGTTTAGACTTGCATTGGGCTGATGTAAACTTACCCCAGATCTGTGGTTACGGGCAAGAAGAGCTTCTTACACTGGCCCTCAAGGCTCGGTCACTTAGGGTGAATGACGTTAAACAGCTTTGGTCTCTTCACCCTCTCTCTTTGATGTTATGTTGCCTTCACATGAGTACAGTTCCTGTTTTGACACTTGGCCCTAGTTGTAATCAATGGGTATGAAAGTATTCATACCCCTTTATACCCATTGACTTATTACACATTTAGCTGTGTTACAGCCTGAATTCGAAATGGATTGAATATTTATTTTCTTCTCACCCATCTACACATAATACCCCATAATAACAGTGAACACGTTTTTAGAGATATTTGCAAATTTATTGAAAATTAAATAAATAAATATTTGATTTACATTCGCGCTACCAGTCAAAAGTTTGGACACACCTACTCATTCAAGGTGTTTTCTTAATGGTTTACTATTTTCTACATTGTACTGTAGAATGGGGCTCCCGGGTGGCGCGGCAGTCTAAAGGACTACATCTCGGTGCAAAAAGCGTCACTACAGTCCCTGGTACGAATACAGGCAGAATCACATCCGTCCGTGATTGAACAATTATCACATCCGTCTGTGATTTGACAATTATGCACCACCAAGGATGCTTTGTTGCGAAATAGGAAGCCAATTCTAGATTTAATTTTGGAAGGAGAGTTTACAGTCTAACCAGACACCTAGGTATTTGTAGTTGTCCACGTATTCTAAGTCAGAACCGTCCAGAGTACTGATGCGGGCAGGTGTGGGCAGCGATCGGTTGAAAAGCATGCATTTAATTTACTTGCATTTAAGAGCAGTTGGAGGCCACGGAAGAAGAGTTGTATGGCATTGAAGGTCATCTGGAGGTTAGTTAACACAGTGTCCAAAGAAGGGCCAAAAGTATACAGAATGGTGTCGTCTGCGTAGAGGTGGATCAGAGAATCACCAGCAGCAAGAGCGACATCATTGATGTATGCAATGCACACCTGCACACAATATTTGCACATTATTCTTTCTAAAATTCTTTAAGCTCTGTAAAGTTGGTTGTTGATCATTGCTAGATATCCGTTTTTCAGTCTATCCATAGATTTTCAAGACGATTTAAGTCAAAACTGTAACTACATTTACATTTACATTTACATTTAAGTCATTTAGCAGACGCTCTTATCCAGAGCGACTTACAAATTGGTGAATTCACCTTCTGACATCCAGTGGAACAGCCACTTTACAATAGTGCATCTAAATCATTAAGGGGGAGGGGGGGGGGGGTGAGGATAGGATTACTTATCCTATCCTAGGTATTCTACTGAACTACCATTCAGTGTCATCTTGGTAAGCAACTCCAGCTTATATTTGTCCTTGTGTTTTTGGTTATTGTCCTGCTGAAAGGTGAAGGAAAACCCCATAGTCCTTGCCGATGACAAGCATACCCATAACATGATGCAGTCACCACCATCCTTGAAAATATGAAGAATGGTACTCAGTAATGTGCTGTGTTGGATTTGCCCAAATAATAACACTTTGTATTCAAGAGATAAAGTTGGTGCCTTATCCCGAACAGGATGCATATTTTTTAATATTTTTATTGGGTTCCTTCTTTCACTCTGTCATTGAGGTTAGTATTGTGGAGTAACTACAATGTTGTTGATTCCTTCTCAGTTTTCTCCTATCACAGCCATTAAACTCTGTAACCGTTTTAAAGTCAACATTGGCCACATGGTAAAATCCCTGAGGAGTTTCCTTCAACCGCCAACTGAGTAAGGAAGAATGTCTGTATCTTTGTAGTGACTGGGTGTATTGATACACCATCTAAAGTGTAATTAATAACTTCATCATGCTCAAAAGTATATTCATTGTCTGCTTTTTTTTCTCTCCCAACTACCAATAGATGCCCTTCTTTGCGAGGCATTGGAAAATCTCCCTGGTCTTTGGGGTCAAATCTGTGTTTGAAATTCATTGCTCGACTGAGGGACCTTACAGATAATTGTATGTATTGGATACAGAGACGAGGTAGTCATTCAGAAATCATGTTAAACCCTATTATTGCACACAGAGTGAGGCCGTACAACTTATTATGTGACTTGTTAAGCATAGTTATTTAGGCTTGCCATAACATAGGGATTAACTACTTATTGACTCAAAACTCAGCTTTCCAGTTTTAATTAATTAGCAGACATTTCTAAAAACATTATTCCGCGTTGACATTTTAGGGTATTGTGTGTAGGCCAGTGACAAAATGTGTAAAATGTCAAGGGGTGTAAATACTTTCTAAAGGCACTGTAAATGATTGATGACGTGAGGTTTGGTGGGAGAACGGACAGAGAAATTCACAGATCTGATCAGTCGAGTAGTATTATCAGTTAGCTGGTGTGGGTTGTTAAAAGTGGTGTGTGTGCGTGTGTGTGCTTGCGTGTGTGTGTGTGTGTGTGTGCTTGCGTGTGTGTGTGTGTCTGCTTGTGTGTGAGTGTGCTTGCTTGTGTGTGTGTGTGTGTGTGTGTGTGTGTGTGTGTGTGTGTGTGTGTGTGTGTGTGTGTGTGTGTGTGTGTGTGTGTGTGTGGGTGCGTGTCTATGTGTTTACTAGGTATCTTAAGAGTGCTGTAAAGGCTGAAGGATTAGGTTCCCCTACGGCACAGGTGTGGAGAAGCACCTTAGTCTTTTGTCAAAGCTAATCTCTGAGTATTTGGGTGCAAAGGGACGCCTCATCGGGACTAAGCCTCCCCTTGGCAGCCTGAAGGGTGCGGACGCACCCACTTTGACCTAATTGGTCTGGAGAGCTTGAAAACATTCCTGAGCTGAGCGAACGTGTGTGTTTGTGCGTGTGCGTGTGTGGTGTTCACTTCTCCCAGTATGTAGGGGATGATGTCAACCTGCAGTCACACAACGTCCTATGTTTGTCAACCATCGTAAAAAAAACTATCCTTGCCTTTACTGGGCAGCTGGTCATAACAATACAGTCCACAGACAAAATACACACAGTGTGTAAGATACAGGACAGGGAGAGGTCGGTGTATGTGTGTGTAACCTACTTATTCCAACACAGAGAAAGTCTAATGATAAATGTCCTTTCTCTTTTTCTTCCCCCAACCCTCTTTTTGTGTCTAAACAGTAGTCCATCCCCTTTACTTTAAGCAGGAGAAAAAAATACAAATCACTCATTTTTTTAGTTTTAACCCTTATTTTACCAGGTAAGTTGACTGAGAACACATTCTCATTTACAGCAACAACCTGGGGAATAGTTGCAGGGGAGAGGAGGGGGGATGAATGAGCCAATTGTAAGCTGGGGATGATTAGGTGACCGTGATGGTATGAGGGCCAGATTGGGAATTTAGCCAGGACACCAGGGTTAACACCCCTACTCTAACAATAAGTGCCATGGGATCTTTAGTGGCCACAGAGAGTCAGAATACCCGTTTAACGTCCCATCCAAAAGACAGCGCCCTACACAGGGCAATGTCCCCAATCACTGACCCGGGGTATTGGGATATTTTTGTAGACCAGAGGAAAGAGTGCCTCCTACAGGCCCTCCAACCCTACTGGCCCTCCAACCCTGCTTCGCTTCAGAAGCAAGCCAGCAGTGGGATGCAGGGTGGTATGATGCTGGCTCAATCAGCCAGAGTCAGTCAAAAGCAACAGTCAAAAGCAACAGTCAAAAGCAACAGTCAAAAGCTACAGTACAGAGTAAAGCGAGGGAGGATAGATACTATTTTTTCTGTCTTTCTTTCTCAATCTCTCTTTCCTTCTCTCTGTTCCTGGTGGGAGATGATGAATTCCGTCCTTGGGCTCAGCCAATGAAGAACGAATAATCGCTGTCATCAATCACTCAGCTCAGGGCCAATGTAAAATAAATTATATAAACCCATTGATTTTTGAAGAATATAACTAATAAATAACGAGCTTAGTTTAACTGTCCTACCGCATCAGAACCCACAATAAGCTTGTTTTTCTTAACTGTTTGTAAACAATGTAATCGGAAACAAACACTACATAAAAGTAGAATGTTGAAATCATGGATGGTCATTCCTTCCATCCATAGCTTGGTCAATGACTTTGAGAGTGGTTCAATTTCTCCAACCACATCCCCCAGTTGTTTACCAACATAGTGGTGGGGTATTTGCTTTGCTATTGTTTATTATTGTTTGAACTGCAGATTGACCCTTTAAGAGCAAATAAATAAACACTACCGGTCAAGTTTTAGAACACCTACTCATGCAAGGGTTTTTCTTTATTTTACTATTTTCTACATTGTAGAATAATAGTGAGGACATCGCAATTATGAAATAACACATATGGAATCATGTAGTAACCAAAAAAGTGTTAAACAAATCAAAATATATTTTATATTTGAGATTCTTCAAATAGCCACCCTTCGCCTTGATGACAGCTTTGTACACTCTTGGCATTCTCTCAACCAGCTTTACCTGGAATGCTTTTTCAACAGTTTATTATTAGTATTATTATTTTTTACCTTTATTTTACTCGGCAAGTCAGTTAACTTCTTGGTGACAGGGGGCAGTATTTTCACGTCCCGATGAAATGCATGCCCAAATTCAACTGCCTGCTAATCATCCCCAGAAGATAATATATGCATATCATTAGTGGATAGATTTGGATAGAAAACACTCAGACATTTCTAAAACTGTTTGAATCATGTCTGTGAGTATAACAGAACATATTTAGCAGGCAGAACCCCGAGGACAAACCATTCAGATTTTTTTTTTAGGTCACTCTCTTTTCAATGGGATTTCATTGGGAATCCAGATTTCTAAGGGACCTTCTTGCAGTTCCTACCGCTTCCACTGAATGTCACAAGTATTTAGAAATTTGGGTGAGGTTTTTCCTTTGTGTAATAAAGAAGTAGCCCTGTTCAAAACACTGGGGTCACTTCAAGTGTACTGTTAGATAGAGGTGCGTGACCAGAAAGCTAGCTACAGTTTGTTTTCCTCCTGTATTGAACACAGATCATCCCGTCTTCAATTTTATTGATTATTTACGTTAAAAACTTCAATGACAGCCTAGGAACAGTGGGTTAACTGCCTTGTTCAGGGGCAGAACGACAGATTTGTACCTTGTCAACTCGGGGATTCTATCTTGCAACCTTCCGGTTACTAGTCCAACGCTCCAACCACTAGGCTATGCTGCCGCCCAGAAGTCTTGAAGGAGTTCCCACATATGCTGAGCACTTGTTGGTGTCACGCCCTGATCTGTTTCACCTGTCTTTGTGATTGTCTCCACCCACCTCCAAGAGTCACCAGTTTTCCCCATTATTGCCAAGGTATTTATTCTTGTGTTCTCTGTCTGTTGCCAGTTCATCTTGTCTTGTCAAGTCAACCAGCGTGTTTCTCCCGTGCTCCTGCTTTTTCCTATTCTCTGTTGTTCTAGTCCTCCCGGTTCTGACCTTTGCCTGCCCTGACTCTGAGCCCGTCTGCCTGACCATTCATCCTGCCCTGATCTCAAGCCTGCCTGCTACTCTGTACTACATGGACTATGACCTAGTTTATGATTGTTTGCCTGTCCATGACTTGTATCTTGCTTGCCTCTTGTTTTATAATAAATATCAGACTCAAACCATCTGCCCCCTGTATCTGCATCTGGGTCTTGCCCTGCATCGTTATAGTATGAATTGGCCATGACTGACCCAACAGACACAGACCGGCTCCGTCATGCTGTCTCCCAGCAAGGAGCAACCATTCAAAGGCTCCATTCGCTGACGGAACGTCACAACCAGAGGTTCAAGACGTTACTGGAGCAATTCCGTGGGTTATCTCAAAGGCAGCATTCCACCACGGAGCCCTCCCAGTTGCTCAGTAGCTCCCCAACCAGTGGTAGGTTTGTACAGCCTACCCCGGCTACCTTAGAACCCTGCTTACCTCCTCCGGAGCGATATTCTGTGGATCCTGGAACCTAATCATCCCCAGCTTACAATTTTTGAGCTGCAGAGCATCTTCGTTCCCTTCGGAAGAGCGCTCTCCTGGGCTACGGCATTTTGGGAGCAACAATCTGCAATTTGTCATCATCTGGAAGATTTTATAGCAGAGGTGAGGAAGGTGTTAGATTCTCCAGTATCCGGGAGAGAGGCCAACCGAAAACTCCTTGAATTACATCAAGACTCCCGTAGTTTGGCAGACTACGCAGTAGATTTTTGCACGTTGACCGCCGAGAGTGCCTGGAATCCGGAGTCCCTATTCGATACCTTCCGTCACAGACTATCAGAGGCGATAAAAGATGAGCTAGCAGCTCGGGAGTTACCGTTGGACCTCAATTCCCTCATCGCCCTTACCAATAGGATTGATGGGCGTCTACGGGAACACAAGAGTGAGAGGAGGTCTGGTCTAGGTCACACTCGTTCATCAACTGCTGCTTGCTCACCTCTGAAGGAATCCGTAAGTCCTCGAAGGCTGAATTTCTGAGAAGATCCGAAGCCACCCGAGTTCCCTCAAGAATCATCGGCGAAGGGTGAGTCGGATACACTGGAACCTATGCAACTGGGCAGAGCTAGATTATCGCCTAGGGAACGTTCACGCAGGCTAAGATCCAACAGTTGTCTGTATTGTGGTGCTGCGGGGCATTACATAGTCACCTGTCCAGTGAAGAGACCTAACTCATTAGTAGGTGCAAGTACACTGGTGAGCCAGACTGAGAATTCTCTAATTCCCATTACCCAAACTCCTTTTTTTGTGATCCTGCTGTGGGGAGAGCAGTCTAAGTCTCTCCGGGTGCTCATTGACTCTAGGGCTGATGAGAGTTTTATGGACGCTACCCTGGTATTGGAACTAGGTATCTCCACTCAACTCCTCTCCGTTCCCATGGACGCCAAGGCAATGGAAGGCCGCTCCATTGGAAGAGTCACGCACAGCACAGTTCCCATTAATCTGTGGGTATTTGGAAATCGCAGCAAGTCAATACAGCTTCTCCTCATTGAGTCTCCACACATTTTGGGATTTTCTTAGCTCCAGAAGCACAACCTTGATATTGACTGGACCACGGGTTCAATCCTTTGTTGGAGCCCATTCTGTCATTCACATTGCCTGAAGGCGGCGCAGCCTCCCTCGGAACGTCCGCCCCCAGGGTTAAGTATGGCCTCGGATTTCTCTGCCATTCCCGTTGAGTACCATGACCTCCTGGAGGTTTTCAGCCAGGCTCATGCTACCTCTCTTCCTCCACATTGTCATTACGATTGTGCAATTGATCTCCTCCAGGGTACCACACCGCCTTGAGGCTGGCTATATTCCCTGTCTGGCCCTGAGACCAAGGGCATGGAGGAGTACATTAAGGACTCTCTGGCTGCTGGGAGCATTCACCCTTCTGCCTCCCCTGCTGGCGCAGGGTTATTCTTTGCAGGGAAGGACAAGACCATGCGATTACCGGGGCCTCAATGACATCACGATCAAGAATCGTTATCCTCTACCACTCCTCTCCTCGGCTTTCGAACATCTCCAAGGGGCTACCATCTTTTCCAAACTGGAACTTCGGAATGCCTACCACCTTGTTCTGATACGTGAAGGAAACAAGTGGAAGATGGCCTTCAACACCGCCAGTGGACACTATGAGTACCTGGTCATGCCGTTTACACTCACCAATGCTCCCACTGTCTTCCAGGCTCTGGTCAACGATGTGCTCCGGGACATGTTCAATCATTTTGTATTTGTCTACTTCAAAGACATACTGGTTTCCTCTCATTCTGCCTGTTCGACACGTTCTCCATGTTCGACAAGTCCTTCAGCGCCTCCTGGAGAATTAGTTGTTTGTAAAAGCTGAGAAGTTCAAGTTTCACTGCTCCACTTTCTCCTTTCTGGGATACGTCATCGCTGAAGGGAATGTCCAGATAGATCCAGAAAAGGTGAGAGCGGTGGTGGATTGGCCCCAAACCCAACTGTTTCTGGGGTTTGCAAATTTCTACCGCTGTTACATTCAGGGCTACAGCACTCGGGCGGCTCCCCTCTCTGCACTCACCTCTTGCAACGTACAGTTCACATGGTCCCCAGCAGCAGACAGGCCTTTTGAGGATCTGAAGCAGTGATTTACTACTGCCCCATTCTCATCCATTCAGACCCGACCTGTCAGTTTATGGTTGAGGTTGACACTTCCGACGTGGGAGCAGGGGCTGTCCTTTCCCAGCGATCCGTCTAGAACCAGAAGCTTTGTCCTTGTGCCTTCATGTCCCATCGTCTCAACTCTGCGGAAAGGAACTATGACTTTGTGAACCGGGAACTCCTGGAGGTTAAGATGGCCCCGTAGGAGTGGAGGCACTGGCTGGATGGGGCGGAACATACATTTTTGGTGTGGACTGACCATAAGAATTTAGAATACTTCCAAGCATCTTAATTCCAGGCAGGTCCATTGGGCCCTATTATTCACCAGGTTCAATTTCACCATCTCCTACCACCCAGGGTCCAAAAATGTCTGGCGATTTCGGTTGTCTGGGGTATAGAGGCCCTGGCCCGCAAGGCACAACATTCCCAGCAGGACCCTGGGGGGCCCAGCTAACTGGATGTTTGTCCTTGATTCGGCCCGGCCTCAAGTCCTGGAATGGGCTCACTCCTCCAGGCTTACATGTCATCCTGGTGCACGTCCTATCCTGGCTTTCCGCCGACAATGCCTCTGGTGGCCCACCATGGCTCCTGATATCTCGGGCTTCGTCACATGGTGAGTGCTCAAAATATGACTCTGCGGCAAGCTCCATCTGGCCTCCTTCAGCCACTCCCCGTTCCTCATCACCCCTTGTCCCATATTTCCCTGGATTTTGTCACAGGGCTTCCGCCGTCAGATGGCAACACAACCATCCTGATGGTGGTGGATAGGTTCTCTATAGCAGCCCATTTCATCCCTCTCCCCATCAGCCAAGGAAACAGCCCAGCTCATGGTGCAGCATGTCTTCCGAATCCATGGACTCCCGGTTGACATGGTCTATGATTGGGGTCCTCAGTTATCGTCCCAATTCTGGTAGGCGTTCTGCACCTTTATCAGGTCGTCGGCCAGCCTTTCCTCCAGGTTTTATCCCCAATCCAACGGTCAGTCGGAGCGAGCCAATCAAGACATGGAAACGACACTTAGGTGTCTCGTCTCTGGTAACCCCGCAACCTGCAGCCAGCAACTGGTCTGGGTGGAGTATGCTAGGAACATGGACTTGGTCTTTTACCAAATAGGGCTATCTTTTGTATGCCCCCCACCTTGTCACAACACAATTGATTGGGTCAAATGCATTAAGAAGGAAATAAATTCCACAAAGTCACTTTTATTAAGAAGGCACACCTGTTAATTAAAATGCATTCTAGGTGACTACCTCATGAAGCTGGTTGAGAGAATGCCAAGAGTGTGCAAAGCTGTCATCAAGGCAAAGGGTGGCTATTTGAAAAATCTCAAATCTCAAATATATTTTGATTTGTTTAACACTTTTTTGGTTACTACATGATTCCATATGTGTTATTTCATAGTTTTGATGTCTTCACTATTATTCTACAATGTAGAAAATAGTAAAAATAAAGAAAACCCTTGAATGAGTAGGTGTTCTAAACGTTTGACCGGTAGTGTATGTCTGAACATTATTGCCTCCTTCACATATGATTATTAAACCAAGGAAATCAGGTCCAGATTTAAATAATCATGTTCATATTCCAGTCTTTAGGAAATGTTTCAGTCTAAAAGTCAGCAATTCACAGCAGACATTTTTTTAAAGAAATGTGTCTATACTTGTGGCTGGCTAGATCCAATAACATTAGAAGAGTTTCTATGACCAATAACATTAGGATATCTTCTATAGCCAATAACATTATTGCTTCTATGACGAATAACGTTAGGATATCTAATGTGAGCACACAGCACTGAAACTTAAATTTGAGAAAACTGAGCTGAGCAGTGACTTTCAGTGACCTTACACGCCACTATGTTGTCAAACTCTACCACTCTTGTGTCAGTTCTCACATAGCACTCTGTGTACCAGCAAGAAAAATGACACAATGAAATTCAACACACTGTCCGTATCCACTCAGCTTTTAAAGCAACAGGGAGTTTCCCATCATCCCTCACTGCCAATCGAACAGCCTGGGTCATGTATAGTAGACACAAAATGGTCTGACGCCCTCGGTCTGAACAGGGGACCTTCTTATTGTTCAATAAGAAACGATTGTTTTTGTTTGAAAAATGTTTTGATGTTGTGTGCCTGCCTCTACTGAAAATGAATCTGTTCTCAAGGGTTAACTGGTCTTGAGCTCATAAGATTCCGCCTGGTTGTTGGGTAATGCCCGCCACCACTCCTCTTGTCATTACCAACCGCCAGGCATAACCCAGGCTTGCCAGTGCCTGCTCCCAGATGTCAGCCCAGGAGACTGGGATGTTGGGGGGAGGGAGTTGGGGGGGAGGTTAGGGGAAGGTTGTAAGGGAACGCCTCAATCAGGTGAGGTTCAAAGATGATTCGAGCCCAAATTACTTGTTTGTCTTTGAAGTTGCTAGGCTTGGTTGTCGTCAGAGAGCAGGAGACAATCTGTCTGTCGGTCTAGTCAGCCGACCAACCTGGCCAATCCCCAGGCAGGCAGGGCCCAAACCTGCCCCCACCCAACTCACCAACTAACTCCCTAGAGCTGATTTTAACACAGCCTAACCCCACCACACACACACACACACACACACACACACACACACACACACACACACACACACACACACACACACACACACACACACACACACACACACACACACACAGACGCACACACACAGACACACACACACACACACACACACACACACACACACACACACACACACACACACACACACACACACACACACACACACACACACACACACACACACACACACGCACACACACACGCACACACACACACACATTCACAGGGTATAAGCCCTTTGATGAAGCCTACAGCCAGAACACCTGAAGCGGTACAGGGGAACGGGGTCACAAGGGCAGCAGCATTTAACACACAATGACTGGTGACGGTTTTAGATGCTCTTCCCATGAATGGTGTCACTTTCACCATTTAACACAAGCACTAAACAAATCATTGCTTGTCATGGTGACTAATTGACCCAGAGCAGAGACAACATCACCATAACACCTTGGCTGGTAAAGCTTGGTTGAACTATAATTGGTGATGAGGTTTTATGCTCTCCAATGGCATGCATCATATCGGTAGAGGAGGATCCTAAGAAAATAAAAAAGTTTAGGGGGTGGATCAGCTTTAGTGTTGCGGATAGATTGTTGCTTCCATCAATGTAATTATCTGCATCATTTCCAATCCCCCATATATGTTTGGGGTAAATATATCTATCTATATCTATATCTATATCTATATCTATATAGGCACTTGTCATCTCCCGTCTGGATTACTGCAACTCGCTGTTGGCTGGGCTCCCTGCCTGTGCCATTAAACCCCTACAACTCATCCAGAACGCCGCAGCCCGTCTGGTGTTCAACCTTCCCAAGTTCTCTCACGTCACCCCGCTCCTCCGCTCTCTCCACTGGCTTCCAGTTGAAGCTCGCATCCGCTACAAGACCATGGTGCTTGCCTACGGAGCTGTGAGGGGAATGGCACCGCAGTACCTCCAGGCTCTGATCAGGCCCTACACCCAAACAAGGGCACTGCGTTCATCCACCTCTGGCCTGCTCGCCTCCCTACCACTGAGGAAGTACAGTTCCCGCTCAGCCCAGTCAAAACTGTTCGCTGCTCTGGCCCCCCAATGGTGGAACAAACTCCCTCACGACGCCAGGACAGCGGAGTCAATCACCACCTTCCGGAGACACCTGAAACCCCACCTCTTCAAGGAATACCTAGGATAGGATAAAGCAATCCTTCTCACCCCCCCCTTAAATGATTTAGATGCACTATTGTAAAGTGGCTGTTCCACTGATGTCAGAAGGTGAATTCACCAATTTGTAAGTCGCTCTGGATAAGAGCGTCTGCTAAATGACTTAAATGTAAATGTAATGTATATATATATATATATATATATATATATATATATATATATATATATATATATATATATATATATATATATATACAAACACATACCCACACATACACATATATATATAAACATTCATACATATACCGATACATACATAAACATACACATATATATATACATATGTATATATACATATATATATATATATACTGTATATACACATACACACTTTTTTTCAATATACCTTATTTTATTATTCCCCAAACCCTACCACCCCTCCCCAACTGGGTAAACTAATCAGCAATAACACTTAGGCTTCTACTTCCAGCTTATACATTAAATACGCATTTTACATACACAATCTTTTTTACAATAGTTATATTTAGTTTGTTTTTAGTCCTGGCCTTCCTTTATTTCTGATGTCTGTACAGTTTGATTTCTATTTGTCATATATTTGTAACTGTGCTATTTTATAAAAGTTCTGAACCTATATACATTTTAGTCCCACCCTTCAGCTCCATTCGACCCCTCCCATCTATCTCTTAACACCATCCATTTTGGATTTCTATTTAACATATATTTTTCAACTGTGCTGTGATGCTTCACAAAAGTACTGAACCTTACTATTCTCAGTTTCTACAGATTGTAAATTAAAGATGAACATTTTTGCTAAAATAATGATTATATTATTGATTGATTGACTATGACTTTTCAAATCACCCAGTATTGCGATCTGCAAGTGTTAGCTCTAGGTAAATGTTGCAATTCTTCAGCCATTCCTGGACCTGTGACCAAAAACGAGCTACATATAATAACCTAAATAAATGAACTAATGACTGCCTCCTCACAGCAAAATCTGCAGAGCTGGGAGGATTGTATCCCACATTCATATAACATTCTATTGGTTGCAAGAATTTTGTATACACATTTTAATTGAAAAATTCAAAGTTTTGAATCTGCCGTTGTTTTGCGTGTCAATTCATAGACCATGTGCCATGGAATCGTGCCACTGGAATCGTGCCAATTTCAGTGGCACTGGAAACCACGTGCCACTGAAATTGCAACCAACTTTCTATGGCTTTTTTAATTTAAAAAGTACAATATTTTGGAGATTTCATTTTCAAATCACCAAAAGTGAGCGGATGTAAAGACCATTCTTGAACATGGGGTGAGACATTCTTACTAATATACTAGAGAACCATTTCAGATGTAAGTATAACTTTTTTTATGACTGATGCCTTTAGTGAGAGGTCTAATGCTTTAATACGTAATAATTGCTGCCCGCCAAATTCATATTCATTATATAAATAGGCCCTGTTAATTTTGTTTTGCTTGCCATTCCAACTAAAATGTAATATGTTTTGCTCGTAAATGTAAAAAGCAGGTTGCTAGGTGTAGGCAAAACCATAAGCAAATAGGTAAACTGTGATATGACTAAAGAGTTAATCAGGCTGATTTTTCCCCAAATAGACAGCTATTTTCCTTTCCATGGAAACAAGATCTCATCTATTTTTGCCAACTTTCTATAAAAATGTATTGGAGTGAGATCATTTCTTTCTTTCGGGATATGTATACCGAGTATGTCCACATCCCCGTCAGACCCTTTTATTGGTTAACTACATGATATTGTAAAGGTTGAATTTTTTTGTAATCCAATATGTAATATAGTACACTTGGTTTTAATTCAGAGAGGTTAGAAAAAGTATCTAGATCCTCTATGAGGCTGTGGATGGATTCTAATTGTGGATTTAAAAGAAAACATGAATCATCAGTGTACAATGACACTTTTGTTCTTAAACCATGGATGTCTAATTCCTTAATTTTATTGTTGGGTCTGATTTTTAACAACTAACATTTTGATAGCAATAATAAATAGATATGCCAATAGTGGACAACCTTGTTTTACTCCTCTTGACAGTTTAATATTTTCTGAGATGTAGCCATTATTTACTATTTTACACCTCAGGTTACTATGCATAACTTTTACCCATTTTATAAGAGATTCTCCAAAATTGAAATATTCCAGGCAGTTACATATAAACTCCAGTCGTACTTTATCTGACAACACCTTTTTAATTCTATGCGCTAAGCATTTAGCTAGAATTTTTGCATCACAACACTGAAGTATAAGAGGCCTCTGATTTTTTTAAATGGACTGGATCTTTATATACACCACTTGGATCCTGTTTCAGTTATAATGAAATCAGACCTTATTGTTGAGTGTCCTATAATCTACCATTTATATAGGGGGGGGGTTAAAACATTCTAGTAATGGTCCTCTGAGTATATAACAAAAAGTTTGGTATTTACAAAAAAAATATTATTTCACCTTTTTTAACCAGGTGGGCCAGTTGAGAACAAGTTCTCATTTACAACTGCCACCTGGTCAAGATAAAGCAAAGCAGTGCTACAAAAAAAACAACAACACAGAGTTACACGTGGGATAAACAAAAGTACAGTCAATAACACAATAGAAAAATCTATATACAGTGTGTGCAAATGGAGTAAGGAGGTAAGGCAATAAATAGGCCATAGTAGCAAAGTAATTACAATATAGCAAATTAACACTGGAGTGATAGATGTTCAGATGATGATGTGCAAGTAGAAATACAAAAGAGCAAAAAAAAGTAAATAAAAACAATATGAGGATGAGGTAGGTAGTGGGATGGGCTATTTACAGATGGGCTGTGTACAACTGCAGTGATTGGTAAGCTGCTCAGATAGCTGATGCTTAAAGTTAGTGAGACATAAGTCTCCAACTTCAGTGATATTTGCAATTTGTTCCAGTCATTGGCAGCAGAGAACTGGAAGGAAAGGCGGCCAATGGTGGTGTTGGCTTTGGGGATGACCAGTGAGATAAACCTGCTGGAGCGCGTGCTACCGGTCGATGTTGTTATGGTGACTAGTGAGCTGAGATAAGGTGGAGCTTTACCAAGCAAAGACTTATAGCTGACCTGGAGCGAGTGGGTCTGGCGACGAATATGTAGCGAGGACCAGCCGACGAGAGCATACAGGTCGCAGTGGTGGGTGGTATATGGGGCTTTGGTGACAAAACAGATGGCACTGTGATAGACTGCATCCAGTTTGCTGAGTAGAGTTTTGGAGGCTATTTTGTAAATGACAGCGCCGAAGTCAAGGATGGGTAGGATAGTCAGTGTTTCGAGGGTATGTTTGGCAGCGTGAGTGAAGGAGTCTTTGTTGCGAAATAGGAAGCCGATTCTAGATTTAATTTTGAATTGGAGATGCTCAATGTGAGTCTGGAAGGAGAGGTTACAGTCCAGCCAGACACTTAGAATATGTGGACAACTACAAATACCTAAGTCAGAACCGTCCAGAGTAGTGATGCTAGTCAGGGGGCGGTGCGGGCAGCGATCGGTTGAAAAGCATGCATTTCATTTTACTAGTGTTTAAGAGCAGTTGGAGGCCACGGAAGGAGTGTTGGATGGTATTGAAGCTTGTTTGGAGGTTTGTTTACACAGTGTCGAAATAAGGGCCAGATGTATACAGAATGGTGTCGTCTTCGTAGAGGTGGATCAAGGAATCACCCATAGCAAGAGCGACATCGTTGATATATACAGAGAACAGAGTCATCCCGAGAATTGAACCCTGTGGTACGCCCATAGCGACTGGTATACTTCCACTGGTATGCCATCCAGCCTTGGAGTTTTCCATGACTTAAAGGCTTTAATTGCATCAATAAGTTCCTCCTCTGTAATTTGGCCTTCACATGTGTCTTTTTGTACAGATGTTAATTTTACATTATTAATAGGACAAAAATCCATACAATTAGTTTCGGTTAGTGGAGATAGAGTAGACTGAAATGAGAACATATTCTTAAAGTACTTTACTTCCTCTTTCAAAATATTGTTTGGTAACTCATGAGTGACTCCATTATTTGTATCAAGTTTCAGTAAAAAAATGTTGGTAGCATTTCTATGTTGAAGATTGAAAAATTATTTGGTGCATTTGTTCCCCTTCAAACTTGATCAGGGCAAATGGCAATAACAGGTGTATAGTATTTAGACAGTTACATCAGGATTTTAGTTACATCAGGATTTCCAGTCTAATACAACCCACAATGCATAATCATTGTAAAATAGAATATATGTTTTAAAATTAATTGTAAATCAAGGAAGTTAAAAAAAAGTTCGGGACCGACTGTGGCTGGTGAACATTGATCTAATTCGGGATCTGTGATGGGGCTGAGAATGGTTTGAGATGTTCAGTTTCTTTAATTTGATTGGCCGATGCTGCTGCACACAGCTCTATTGCCGCGTTCATGTGCTAGTCGGAACTAATTAGCTAATTTTATGAAACAAACAACAATTTTGTCTGTCACTGTTTGTTGCCACTACCATTGCTGCCTAATCTTGCTGCACAATCCCCCCCCCCTCCATAAGAACCACAATGGAAATTAGCTTCTAAGCTTTATTTTGTTATCCTTGATTATTTTCTTAAATTGTATGTGGAGACGTCACCAGCCGGAGCACCCTTGTTAATTTATCTTTAATAAAATGTTTTTATAAAAATTCAATCAATCAAACTAGGAAACTTGTACATTTCCAACTGGCATACTGGTTGAATGCAGTATGTGTATAACTACAACCAGTTATCAAGTCGAAAATGTCAGCATCGGCATTTGCAATTGGAGGATAGCCTGATGCAGGGTTGGGGTCAATTCCAATTTAATTTGAAATTTCTATTTTTGAATTCACTCATGAAGTAGAGAATTTATGTTTAATTAAATTAGATTTTTTTTTATCTTCAAGTTGGAATTTAATTGGAATTAGACTGTTTGGACTTTTAGAATAGGAATTGAATTGCAATTGGAAAAACATTTAATCTTCGGAATTGAATTGGAATTCAATATCAATATATTTACCAGTTAATGGAATTGATGCCCATAGTATCAAACATTTACTGTAGTATTTGTTTTTAATCATGTCAACCTGTAGTCCTATATTTCCAGTATAGATAGGCTGTCTGATCCGTGTCTTAATGAATTGGACAACTCCCATAACAGAAGACAAAACAGAAAACAGTTCTGACAAGACTGCAGTTCCTCACAATGAAATGACAGCTCTTAATAAAGATGGTTTTAAAAAAAGACATTAGAACAATTGTTTTAAGTAGTGATAGGAACTCCAGGTCCAATTCATTAAGGCAGGCTTTTGATCAGCCTGAAAGCCTGAGGGAATTCAAGTTGGAATTTGTTGAATTGTTGGGGATAATACTGAATTGGGAATTTAATTCTTGGAATTTACCAAACATTGGAATTCAGAGGAATTTAATTGTCTCTAATTTCAAAGACTGACCTGGAATTTGAATTTAATTAAATGGAATTTACAGGGAGAGAGAATGTAATTAGAATTGAATTTGTGGAATTGACCCCAAACCTGGGCTGATGGCACTCTGGCTAATCTTGCTTTGTGTGTGTGTGAGTGTGTGAGTGTGTGTGTGTGTGTGTGTGTGTGTGTGTGTGTGTGTGTGTGTGTGTGTGTGTGTGTGTGTGTGTGTGTGTGTGTGTGTGTGTGTGTGTGTGTGCGTGCGTGCGTGCGTGCGTGCGTGCGTGCGTGTGTGTGTGTGTGTGTGTGTACAATATATGCCATGTACCGACTAACGCGTTCAAATTATTAATCTTGTGGTGGCAGCAGCTTCAGGGGAAATTCACAGCATTTATGAAAGCAATCACCCTTTAAATCCGTGTAAAAGCCACTGAGAGAGGTCCCAGACTGCATCTTAAAGATCATGTAGGATGAGGCTCTGAAGCCAGACTTCCAAACAATATCATCTCCCAAGGTAACGTGACTGACAGGGAAGGGAAAGGGGGATACCTAGTCAGTTGCACAACTGAATGCATTCAACTGAAATGTGTCTTTGCATCTAACCCAACCCCTCTGAATGAGAGAGCTCCTCAATATAACTTCAATGACCCATTGACCTATCAGGTTTGATGCCTATTCATTGGCATGCAATTCACAAGCGCTGACTGCAACACAAATGAGCTGTCAGAAATGTAGATTTATCAACACCCGAATGACATCTCATCACCATCATGTGAATTACATAATGGAACGTGGGGCTAGAATCAAAATTGGTTGAGTCAGTTGCCTATCCTGGGTTATTCATTACTTTTACTGCAACAGTTAAAGGAGAAATCAGCAGTTGAAACAATAACAAAGCGTTTTTTTCTCACCCAGGTTTCTGTAAAAAGCCGAGGGTTCGGGCTGGAAATGTAACCACTCTCAAAGTCATAGACAGACCTATGGTTTCAAGGTCTGACCATTCGTAAAATTATAGTTTTAACCACATTTTGAAGCTATATAGTGTTTGTTTACATTTACAGTGCAATCGGAAAGTATTCAGACCTCTTGCCTTTTTCCACATTTTGGTACGTTACAGCCTTATTCTAAAATTGATTAAATTGTTTTATTTCCTCATCAATCTACACACAATACCCCATAATGACAAAAAAAAAAAAGTAAAATAATAATAATAAAAAAAAGTGCACTTTTTTTTACCCCGCACATTAACTTGGTACCAGTACCCCTCTATATAGCCTCGTTATTGTTATTTTATTGTGTTACTTGTTATGAAACATTTTTACTTTAGTTTATTTCGTCAACATTGTCTTAACTCTATTTCTTGAACTGCATTGTTGTAAGTAAGCATTTCACGGTAAGGTCTGCACCTGTTGTATTCAGCGCATGTGACAAATAAATTTGGAGCTCAAAATCGAGTCTAATAGTGAAGGGTCTGAATACTTATGTAAATAAGGTATTTGTTTTGAAATTTTTAAAACATTTGCAAAAATTTCAAAAAACTGTTTTCGCTTTGCCATTATGAGGTACTTATAATAATTACATTTAATCAATTTTAGGCTGTAACATAACAAAAGGCTGTAACGTAACAAGGTGGGAAGGGTCAAGGGGACTGAGTAATTTCCAAATGCACTGAGTAAAACAATCTTATATTTTGGGTTCTGATGGGGTGTGACAATTTAACTGAGCTCATATGTCATTTATATGTTATGTTCTTCAAGAATCAATGTGTACATATCATTCATTTATAAATCCCAAAATGGATGTAGCAATTGCAGATTGCCCCTTTAAGGCTGTAGTTTAGTTCTACCCTAGCACAAACCCGCTCTGAGAAGCCCATGTTCACACCACAGGCACTTGAGTTAAACACTGTTAGCAAAAAGGTCAGCTTTAGGGATTACAGAGAGAGGTTTATCTCTCTCCCAGGATCAATGGGCATAGAGAATAGAGCTGAGGGTTAATTAGGCTGTAATACAGGATGTCAAAAATCTGATGTATTTTTATTGTTAGTAAAGGAATCAAATTTGGACATGCAAAAGAAAAAATTGTCATGTAACATAACTGATGTGGCAGATATTTTGGGGTCATTTTTAAATTGTGGTTACATTTTAATTTTTTCCTTTTCCTTGCCTATGAAATCATGAAATACTCTTTAAAATTAGAAATAGTTACACATCATACAGGTTTTTGTTTATATTGAACTGTGTATCAATGATAAAACACAAAGTAATTTAAACTGCAAAACCTTTTTTAATGGATTGTTTAAATTACTTAGGGCAAGCATATTGGCTTGTCCCAGTAGTGATGAGTAGCATAGTGACATTTTTTTGTGGATTTAGACATATCTATTATTTTGAAAGCTAGAAAGTTAACAAAAGTATTTAATATGTTGTATAGACAAATTAAAACAAAGAGGGCTATCAAAATACCTATTTTAATAGGTAATACCTACCTATTAAAATACCTATTATTACAAATACAATATGTGTCCTTAAATGTTATGTCATTGGGGTTACTGGGGGTGGGGGGAGGAGTGCGTTGCTGGTGAGACTGTCAGTGATTTACCACAGCATTCTTCAGCGATACGCCATCCCATCTGGGTTGCGCTTAGTGGGACTATCATTTGTTTTTCAACAGGACAATGGCCCAACACCCCTCCAGGCTGTGTAAGGGCTATTTGACAAAGAAGGAGAGTGGTGGAGTGTTGCATCAGATGAACTGGTCTCCTCAATCACCCGACCTCAACCAAATTGAGATGGTTTGGGATGAGTAGGACCGCAGAGTGAAGGAAAAGCAGCCAACAAGTGCTCAGCATATGTGGGAACTCCTTCAAGACTGTTGGAAAAGCATTCCAGGTGAAGCTGGTTGAGAGAATGCCAAGAGTGTGCAAAGCTGTCATCAAAGCAAAGGGTGGCTACTTTGAAGAATCTCAAATATCAAATATATTTTGATATTGTTAACACCTTTCTGGTTACTACATGATTTCATGTGTGATTTCATGTGAATTCCCTGAAATGTGTCATTGGTGTTACTGTCATTGGTGTTAATACTCCTACTAGTGGCACAATGTAATTATAATGGTCATTAAGCTGCACTATTAGTTTGTTTAGAATCGGAAGAATAGAAATGCCATGCCAAAATGCCAGCACAATTCAAGAACGACCCTCTAACATTCTACATTCTTACTTAGTCATGTGTTTAAGATCCCAGGGTTTTAAGGGTGCATTCCAGCACAGTGCATTCCCACTGTATAGGTTCCCTCTCATGCTGCGTACAAGGCTGGTTGTTGTCTCACACTTTTAGGCTTGTCCTCAGGCCAAGGCGGCACAGAGAACGCACTTAGTCAAACAGATCTGTCCTCCCCATTCGCTCACAGGCTACATCCTCTCTTCCCTCAGGGAAGGGATGTCTGTCTGTCAAGCGCCTCGACAACAATGGCCACATCCAATCCCTCTTTCCACGTGCAACTCCTGCCGAGTGTCTACCTCCTCACTGCCTTTCTCCCTCTCCTGTCTAACCTACACCCAAGACCCCCTGCTTACTCACCACCCTCCCTCCCCAGTCCTGACTAGATCCCAGCCCCCCTACCTTCTCACCACCCTCCCTCCGCAGTTCTTGCGACACGCCGGCCTGGAGAGTTGGGCACCTGAGAAGGCAGTGGACCCCCTGTGGATTTTAGAATGAAGATTAATACACTTGCATGCACATATGCACACACACACACGCATGCACGCGCACGCACACACACACACACACACACACACACACACACACACACACACACACACACACACACACACACACACACACACACACACACACACACACACACACACATACACACTGCCTGAATTCTCAGGGTGATTTGCAAACAAAGCAGTAAAAGAGTACTAGCCTAAATCCCATGGGAACAGGACACACAACGTGATTGAGGTAGAGATTATGGGTCTGCTTCCCAAACACAGATTAAACCTAGTTCTGGACACCAAAATGATTCTCGATCTCTTTTGTATAGAGATGATAGAAGGAAGAATCTATCAACAACTGGGCAGAAATACTAAACCCATGTCATAGAGTAGTAAAAAATGCTCAATTGAAGGGATACCTTTCATTGCTCTATATGGCAGTTTATTCAAAGACCATTTCATAAAGAGTACCTTCAAACGGTGCATGTAGTCTGTAAATAAACAAGCGCTCAGCTACTGCGCCTCATTAGGAGATGTTGTATATGTCAACGGCTTGAAAATATAGTGACCACCCACCCACCCAATACGCTCCACTAACACAGCATCATGGTATGAAAACCCCCTGGATCCACTCGCACTCACTAGACCGAAAAACAATGAAGAAGTTAACTATGATGAGGATCATACATTGATCTAACTTTACTTTTCAACAGATTCTCTCTTGCTGGCTGTACCAATTGCAAAATTCCCTTTGCAATTGGTATGGCCAATTGGCTTTGACAGGATGGGCAAACATAATTGAAACTAATATACTATATAGTGGTACTATTAAGGAATCATCTACTAGCTGTAACCATTCTGATGGATTGGCTGACAAAAGTGACATTTTAAAACGCACATCACCATTTTTCTCTTTTGTGGTGCAGGGAATTACACCTCCATAGTTAACTTCTATATCTAAGATAGATATCTCCCGCACAGGACTCCAGAAGAAGACTCCTGTTATTTCTTCTTGTTCGTACTACTACCTTGTGAGGTAACTAACCTAGGCCACCTTGCCAACGTCGCTCACACTACTGAAACGCTACACGCTGCCTGTTACCAATCCAGCAAGGCCCAAAGGGCCACGCTCATAAATACACAGCAGGACAACTATATCATACTGACAAATCAACAACAGTTGTTGGGAGGAGTACAACAAACCGAGGAAAATAGAAGTTGGACCAGTGGAGGTGTCTGCCGAGGGGGTTTGCGGTCTGTTTTCGTCTTGTGTGTCGGAGGCCAGTGGAAAGAGCTGCGGGGAAAGTCTGACACTTCCATGTCGTTAAAATGGCTGTAAAACCTGGAAGGCCGCGACGCTCGTTCTTGGCAAAAGGTGAGTGAGAATTTGATTTCACGTTTTTCTTCAAGCTGAGCTGTTTTTTGTAGCTTTTTGACCCTGGTTCCATCATATCTATTACAGGTCATTTTAAACCTTGTGGTGTTTATGGTTTTGTTATTCACCCAATGTTCGCTGGTCTGATGGACCCACAACATTATTGGGTTAAAAGAAAATATTGTAAAAATACTTAATACTTTGACCTTGACTTATATCAACAACAAGCAATATAGACAGCATACATGGTTAATATTTGCCATTTACCTCTGCTATATCACATTTATCAATAAAAGCGCTGTTCATTTAAAAAAATGTGATTTTTGTTCATTATAATCAAGACATGGGTGGAATAAATCATGTTTATCTTGAACAAATATAAATGAAACAAGGTTTTCATCACTATTGATGTTTATTGCTTTGAAATGAACAAATTGGAAGGACAAAGTTTACGTACAGTATGTTATGGAAATGATAAATGAGCCCCAATTAAGGCCGGTCTACACACCACATGAGGGACAGAGTTTTACTGTGTGTGTGAAATGTTTTTCTTACACTTGATGCATGTGTACTGTGTCTTCCGGTCCTTCTTGGGTCCACACACATCGCAGTACTTCTTCTTGTTGCCACCGGCTGCAATCCAGAATGATGAAAATACTTAGTTGAGGAATTTTTACTAACATCTCACTCAGTCTCTCACATATATAAACTCAGCAAAAAAAAAAAATGTCCTCTCATTGTCAACTGCGTTTATTTTCAGCAAACTTAACATGTGTACATATTTGCATGACCATAACAAGATTCATCAACTGAGAAAAGTTACACAGACTAACAGAAATGGAATAATGTGTCCCTGAACAAAATCAGGGGGGTCAAAATCAAAAGTAACAGTCTGTATCTGGTGTGGCCAGCAGCTGCATAAAGTACTGCAGTGCATCTCCTCCTAATGGACTGCACCAGATTTGCCAGTTCTTGCTGTGAGATGTTACCCCACTCTTCCACTCAGGCACCTGCAAAATCCCGGACGTTTCTGGGGGGAATGGCCCTAGCCCTCACCCTCCGATCCAACAGATCCCAGACATGCTCAGTGGGATTTTTGCTGGCCATAGCAGAACACTGACATTCCTGTCTTGCAGGAAATCACGCACAGAATGAGCATTATGGCTGGTGGCATTGTCATGCTGGAGGGTCATGTCAGGATGAGCCTGCAGGAAGGGTACCACATGAGGGAGGAGGATGTCTTCCCTGTAACGCACAGCATTGAGATTGCCTGCAATGACAACAAGCTCAGTCCAATGATGCTGTTACACACCGCCCCAGACCATGATGGAACCTCCACCTCCAAATCGATCCCGCTCCAGAGCACAGTCCTCGGTGTAATACTCATTCCTTCAACGATAAACGCGTATCCGACCATCACCCCTGGTGAGACAAAACTGTGTCTCGTCAGTGTAGAGCACTTTTTGCCTGTCCTGTCTCGTCCAGCGACGGTGGGTTTGTGCCCATAGGCAACATTGTTGCCGGTGATGTCTGGTGAGTACCCGCCTTACAACAGGCCTACAACCCCTCAGTCCAGCCTCTCTCAGTCTATTGCGGATAGTCTGATCACTAATGGAGGGATTGTGCATTCCTGGTGTAACTCGGGCAGTTGTTGTTGCCATCCTGTACCTGTCCCACAGGTGTGATGTTCGGATGTACCGATCCTGTGCAAGTGTTACACGTGGTCTGCCACTGCAAGGACGATCAGCTGTCCATCCTGTCTGCCTGTAGCGCTGTCTTAGGTGTCTCCCAGTACAGACATCTGCAGTCCTCATGCCTTCTTGCAGCATGCCTAAGGTATGTTCACGCAGATGAGCAGGGATCCTGGGCATCTTTCTTTTGGTGTTTTTCAGAGTCAGTAGAATGGCCTCTTTAGTGTCCTAAGTTTTCATAACTGCGACCTTAATTGCCTACCCTATTAGTGTCTTAATGACCGCTCCACAGGTGCATGTTCATTAATTGTTTATGGTTCATTAAACAAGCATGGGAAACCGTGTTTAAACCCTTTACAATGAAGATCTGTGAAGTTATTTGGATTCTTACGAATTAACTTTGAAAGACAGGGTCCTGGAAAAGGGCTGAACCTTTTTCTGCTGAGTTTAGTTACAGTAGGCCAAGGTAGGATAGTCAGACACACACACATGCAACCACATCACTCACACTTGCTTCCAGTATTGGAGTTGTTGGTTCTGTGGGTCGGGCGAATGGGGCACAAGCATCCTCCTCCTCCAGAATTCTCCTCACGATGGCTGTAGAAGCTGGGGTCCTTGGGATATGTTGCTTCCTCTGGATTTGAGGTCTTGCAAATGCCTTTCCCAGCTCCTCGAGAAAGAGCCGTCTCCTCTGGTGCTTCCCTCTGTTCCAATCTGGGTTCAACGTCGGCCAGATGACAAACTCGTTGCACAACGAGGTGTCCAAGATGTTGAAGAATATTCATGAGTACCACATTTTTGCCTTTCTTTGGCATGTAGGACACTAGGTACGTGTGGGCTGTGAACACAAACTTAGAGGAATTGATAGGCCTGTTCCGTGTATTCAACAGCTGAGATGGGAGCTCTGGCTTGTTTTTCTTACCATCGTCAGCTTCCTGTTGAGGAGCTCCTGTCTCAGCTTGTGCGAAGTAAAAAAGTTATCGCATGTGATGTTGTGGCCACAGAGTCCGAGTGTCATGTCCAGGACCTGCATTCCTTGGTTCTTGTCAAGAGCTCCCCCTTCTGTCTTCCCTGTATACACTTGCAAGTTCAACGCATATGATGAAGCGACTTCACAGGGGGCCCAGATCTTGATTCCATATTTTGCGGGTTTAGACGGTATGTACTGCCTGAAGGGGCAGCGGCCCCTAAATGGCATAAGCTGCTCATCAACAGTAACGTTGGGCCCAGGGTTATAAAACAGGGGAAGGTGGTCCACCCACCTGTCCCACACTATCCTGATTTCAGCTAGCTTGTCTCCCTGCCGCCGAGTTGGTCTGGTGTCTCGGTTATCGAAGAGGTTAAATAACCCTGAAAAAGTTTTCCAGAGACAATGTTGCATAGAAAGTTCTCTGTCAGTTTCTGCATCCCACAGGGATTCTGTGGACTCTGAAAATCTGAAAACACCAGCAAGGATAAGAACCCCAAAGTATGCATGTAAATGAGTTTGGTCCATCTCCTTCCATCTCTCTCCAAAAACATGCCTTCCCTCCAAATTAGCGCAGTCCAGAATGATTTTCCTTTTTTTGACATCCATGTTTCTCCTCCTGCAGGCTGCCCGAGCTGATTGCTGACAGGCTGGTCCTGGGGCTGGCGGAGGGTCAATCTGATCCTCTTCTTCCAACCCACTGTCAGACTCCAAATTGACAGAGACATGATCCTCATATTCTGGAAAGTTCTTCATCTTTCAAAATGGAAGATGCTCCTTCCACACTAGCTTCTCTCTCTGCAAAAATGATTTCCAAGGGCCTATGAGCAATGATTAATTTTGCCATACTGATTGTGGTTAGGAGCCACACATGCAAAACAATTTATTTTTTGTGTCCCTCTCCCAATTTCCACCTAACTGGGGGAGAGTGTGGATAAAAACTTTTGAATTTTTTTATTATTATTTGTTTTTTTACAATATATCAAAATAACGTACACCACATATGTAATAGAAATCTGTGGGGGTGGACTCTATGAAAATGTGTTATTTTATATGTTCGTCACAGAAAATGAGCCAAGGCCAATTAGTCTCAGGTTGAAAAATTCTTAATTGTATAATTTTTCTTTTAGTAAACATTGAAAATGGGTCCCATAGATCCGAACCCCACACAAGGGTTAAATTATCACATTGATAAGTCATGTTCAATGGGATTTGTGGACTGTTGGGATTTGGGATCTTTCCTATTACCTTTTGGGTGCTGCTCCTGTTAAGAACTAGAGCTGCCTGTTAATCTTCGGACACACCGCGACAACGAATGGCTAAATGCAGCGGCTGGCCATCCTATTGCTTGCTGCTGTCGTAGTGTGTTATAGTGACCACCTGCTGGCGAACCGTGGATGTTTTTGCTAATTTCAATCATCAGAAAATGGCCAATATTCTGGCCTGGGGCACTCAACAGCACTCAACCTTCGATCGTTCAGTTGTGTTTCTTCTCTTAGTGTTATCATACACTGAGTAGTGCCAGCAATTAAAAGTGAGTCATGGTGATGTGTTTTGCTCTCTGGCCTTCAGCTGTGAAAACCAGACCACTAGCGAGGCATCGCCGGGGTGATCCTGCTTTCCCAGCTCCATCACTGTGGCAACAAGTTAAACAAGAGGGGGATAAATAATGTCTGGTGCTCCTCTGGAACAGTGCATGGTTAGAGAACAGTGGAGGCTGGTGTCACTTTAAATCTCACCTCATTGTAAAGGCTGGAACGGAATGAATGGAACAGTATCAGTGTGTTTGATACCTTTCCTTTCACTCTATTCCAGACATTACTATAGCCCGTCTTTCCTTCACCAGCCCTGTACCATCTCCTGTCCCCGACCTTGTCCCTGTTCCCTCTTCCTCTACAATCTCCCCATGCCCCCACAATCTGGAGATGCCTATCAGTCTGAGGCTAAGCTGTATTTATCCTCCCTCCGATCTCTCTCCAGTCTCTACCCCATGCTGCCTTGTGGTTTCCCCCGGAGGTCGCACAGGGCTTGGGGCACACATGGCCTAGTGGTCCCCTGGTGTGCCTGGTGGCGGTCCTGGTGGTCCGGTTGGCGGTGCCCCTTCCTGAGGAGGGCAGAGGCGGGAGGCGGCTCCGTGGCTGAGATGTGGTTAATTAGCCTGTGTAATTAGAGCCCTGTGGGTGTCTGTCTGTCTGTCTGGTGCCTTTGAGGGCATGTTGTGCCCGCTGGCTGCCATGACAGGTGGTGGGCACCAGACAGGAACACCCATCCCAGGACACCCACCCCACCACAGGATGGTACCAGCCCAGTATTTCTGGTTCCTTTGGGAGCATTTTCCCCCTGGCAACCATGAAGGTGGTGGGCACTAAGCGGACACACACACACACACACCCTGGGATGCTCAACACCAATCTCACCCCAGCAGCGGGGGATGCCACCCAGTCTGCCACCCTGCATGGTGGCACTGTGACTTTAAAAAAGAGGTCGGCCTACGTTCAACTTGAAGTTAGGGTGGTCCACTTCCTTAAAGATGTCTGCGAAACATGATACTGGATGGGGGTACAGTATGTCATCCCTGTTGCATGAATGTGTGTTTAGCATTCAAGTTTGATTCTGTCATCTCTGATTTGTCACACACTGATGGGTTATCCAGCTTCTAGGTGCAGTCAATACCTCATGAAGCATATAGTTTTGTGTTCAACACGTCTGTACATTGGAGCCACCAATTGTGAAGTAAGACTTGACGATCTGATAATGTACATACCAATGGGGATAAAAGAAAATAAATGTAGTTACATTCAAACACAAGGAAAGCAGAGAAGAAGTAACGAGGGGGAAAAAAACATTGGAATTTCTTCTCAGATCTTCAGGGTTTCACAGCAATTATTGTGAAGTGTTACCAGATGCTTTTATCTTATCCTTGAGCTTTGCTTTCCTTCAAGATTTCTCAGATTAAAATAATATATATATATACACACCGCACTGCTACAAGCAATTAATCAACAATGATTTATGGTGTCATCCACTATGTTCAGCTAAACCAATACGGGACTGATCTTATCCCTTTCTTTCTTTCTTTCTTTCTTTCTTTCTCCTCATTTTCTCCTTCTCTTTCTCCTTCTCCTTCTCCTTCACTCTCTCCTCCTCCTTCTCCTTCTCTTTCTCTTCTTTTCCTTTTCCTTCTCTTCCTCCTCTTTCTCTCCTTCTCCTTCTCTTTCTCTCTTTCTCCTTCTCCTTCTCTTTCTCTCATTCATTTTCTCCTTCCTCTCCTCCTTCTTCTCCTTGGACTTTCAAGGTGCACTGAACATTTTAACATGTAACTTGTTTCATGCACCAGCTGCCTGTACTCTAGTCCTAGCCTGAAATGGATTGAACATTCTTAGACTGGGCAATTGTGGTTTGATCCCCCAATCATTGGCAGTTCATTTGGCTAGGGAAAAAAAAAAGATAATTATATTTTTCTGACATGGGTTGCCGTTTCAGTGGCTTAACCCTGAGCGTATCCCGTTTCAGTCGTCAGATGAGCACATATTTCAGGGAAACCAAATACCTCACGCAGCACTGCGCGGGGGATTATTGCTAGTCCAATTTTTAGTTTTTTTGAGGGGCAATTTTCTAGCCTACATGGGCGTTTGTGTTTTTATTCAGTGCAACACATAGGCTGTGACTTGTTTGGGAGCCAGGTTTGGAGCCTCTCCTGGGATCTGGTAATTGCCACGGAAGCCCAGCTACTAAGCGCCAGCCGTCCATTTCGCTGATAGGGATCAGTGGGCAAGGGAGCGTGGAGCCCGAACCAGGCCCGTTCGTTACACACGCACATGCACACACACCCACACACACACCACGCACACACACACACACAGCCATAGGAAAACAAATATTCCGACAACATTACCAAAATAGTATTTAGCTAACTCGGCAACAGTTCCACCAAAGTCCACAGTCAGTACCACTTCACACCAGAGCAAACAGAGTTCTTCTAAATGAAAGGAATATTCCTGTAAAATACATTTTCACAGCGATGGAAAGAACAAATTCACTGAAGCGTGTGGCTAGGTGCCTGGGTTCAAATAATATTTGAAATCCTTCAATTTTTTGGGGCATGTGGACTTCCAGGTGGGTAATTTGGGGTGTTATCAACAGTCAAATATATATTTTTTTACTGCAGCATACTGTAAAGTCTGAAGCATTGTGGGGAATTGTTGTGGTCGGAGCAAATAATTGCTGCATTTTGAATGGTACTGTAATTCCACCCCACGGAATACAGTACCGTATCTGTGGAGCGTCAAAAACCTTATGAACACGAATGGTGCAAGGTATTGTTGTTTATGGCTCATTAACAGATTTTGAGGCATGCCTTGTAAGCAAACATATTTGTTGCTCCCATGAGTGAGAAGGCTGTACCTATTGAACTTGTATGTGCTTATAGTGCCTAATCCATTTGTGCAGGGGACAGATTGGAGTGGCAGCAAGTCTTACTGTAAGTGGTTGAGCGGTTTTTGCCATGTCTTTCTGGTCTGTTTTGCCCTGTAGTTGCTTCCAATTTGGAAGCCTTTGCTTCGGCCTCATTAATCCACTCATTTGATACTGTGTTTATATTGCAGTAGGTGTCCTGTAATATGAAATACAACATTTGACTTGCCACCTGGCTGCTTGAAATGCGTATGTCAAATTCAGGGTAACCCCTTTACAGAGCAGGTCTGGTAGCTGGTTCCCCAGTTTTGTAAGTAAAGAGCCGGCAGCATGCCCAAAGTGCAATTTTTATTGAGATACAATGACATGTTTATGGTCTCGTAATGCTTCACTGAAGGTGCGTAAAAACATGGCTACTGATTCAGGTTGTGGATTCCAAAGATGCTGGTTGTGATTATAAGACGGCATGGTTGTGAAATACTATGAGGACCAGATAGCTGAAACGAGAAAGGAATAGAAGTCGTAGAATATGTTGTTGAAGTGGACATCCCAGAACTGTACTGATCGTGAGATGAGTCACGGACAATTTACTTGAAGAGACGGCGGGACTGTTGTCAGTGTGTGTTCTAGGGATTTTCCAGGTCTGTTCCTCTAAAGACTGTTAGTGTGTGTGTTTCTGTGCATACTTGCGAGCATTTGTGTTTTTTCCTGGGATGTTGATACACTTTTTCACCTTAATTAGTGAGTAACCAGCTACTCGAGGTGTGGCGTAAACAACATACCAAAATATTTGATCTGGGAATAGGGTTAGATGGATAGGTAGATGGATAGGTGGGCATGTATACACACATACCAAAACCAAGGCTATCCTTTACTTACACCACATGGAGAGCCAAAGACACCCCCCCACACACACACACACACACACACACACACAGACACAGACAGACACACACAGACAGACAGACAGACAGACAGACAGACAGACAGACAGACAGACAGACAGACAGACAGGGATGCAGTAGAGATGGCAGGGGGCACAAGGCAGCAAGACCCCCTAGTTTGGCAGCATATGGCTGCAATTGAGCTGAGCTGGGGGTGGCAGGCAGACAGGCTCCCCATCACTACCATAATTAGCGGGCGGCCTCTTCATGATGCCTTAAATAGCACCCTTGTTTAGATTAAAAATAAACAGTCATTTGGAAACGCTGACCCCTGACCCCTGGCCACAGCTCACAAAGTATGGTGGCCATCTTGACCACGGCCCTATAAATAGCAACGGGAAGGGGTGGGGGGGATTCACCCTTGACCTGTAACAGGGACCCCTTCCTTAGTTCCCCCCTCTTCAAATGGGGCCCACTTGCAAACAAACAAACACACACACACACACACACACACACACACACACACACACACACACACACACACACACACACACACACACACACACACACACACACACACACACACACACACACACACACACACAGGGGAGAGTTAATGTAACTGGCATAAAATGTAATGACCCAGCGCCTCAGTTAGTGTACCCTCAGGTTTCCACCTGCAGCTTGACTGCACATACACAGCTCTGTGGTAGCAGCGAGACAAGAGTCTCATAAGAAAGCTATATCATAGTACACAATAATACACAGTTGAAAGATGTTAGAGAGAAAATGCAATGAAAAGGACAATATACTACAGCCATCCAAGATTAGAGTATGAGGCTTTTAAATACGTGAAAATGTATGAATGTTGTATAGAGTCCTATTGAAGTGTCTATAGAGTACCTGCTCTGAGTATTGTACGCCTGAAAACAAAAGCTAAAGAAGAAAAAACATGACAGTTTTTTCGTATTACACCGTTTGGAAGCCGACATGAAAGAAATTAGTGTTGGAATAAAAACAAGTCCTCAAAATAAAAGAAACTTTGGATCAGAAAGGCCTTCTTCAGACACTGCCTCTTAACTAACTTCCTGTCCCATCCAGAGAGACAGTGCTTAACACCAGATTTTCAAGGTCCACAGTAATTGGGGTCACAATGACAATGACACCCTCCCTCCCTCCCTCCCTCCCACAGCTGGACTAGATGGAGGACCAGCTCCAAATCCAGAGTAACATTACTAATAGGGCCAAAACAGCTGTCCAGCTTTAGCCAGGGGCCCAACATCAACAACACAGAGGCCCAGTTCACTTCACACCTGGCAACGCTCTCCACGGGAACCCCTTATCCTATATGCACAACCTGGCAACGCTTGGCACGATCTTTCATCCCCTCGGCCCTGTCAGTCCACCAAGGTTCCAACCTTCAACAGTTTGCCAAGCTCCTATCAGATGAAGTGCTTTCTAATGATGGCCAGAGAGATGGCCCTAGCTGGTGCCCACATGTGGTCCAGTCAGATAAGCGTAGTAAGCGGAATACTGTAGGGCTGGTTGGTGTGTGTGCGGGTGTGCACACATGTACAGTATGTGTGCTCGTGTGTGTGTGTGTGTGCATGCGCGTGCGTGAGGGGCTGGTTGGTTGGTGTGTAGCCGGTATGGTCTGTGGCTGGGGAAGCTCAACCTCTGACCGACACATGTGGGAGCAGAGCTGTTTGTTCCATCAGATAATTGCCAAAAGAGAGAGAGAGACAGACTCAGACAGACAGACACAGACAGAGTGACGATTCATTTAATTCTACTATTCACTCAAATTACAAGCCTTGGCTTTAGTTTGGACTGTATGTAGGCTGATTGTTTGGGAGGAAGATGTAAACTCCATGTTGGTCTTGGTCTGTTATTCCTAAACATCTTGTGAGGTCTGTAAATGATATGAACTTTTATACAATGGTGTGGTCTGAGTTTGGCTGTAACAGGGTGGTAATGTCAAGATTAACCTTCCCACAGACGCACACGCACACACAAAAACACACAGGGACGTACTTGGGGCCATGATCCCTATCTGCACTGTTTGGGGGTCACCTTGTGGGTAGCATGCCCCTGCAGCAGATCTGTACTAAGAGGGGGCACGGCAGGGCAGGCACGGCTTTTAGAGACATACTTCTACCTTCCTCTGGGAGGCTGTGAGACATACATGCCCTGTGCATTTTGCCTGGCTTGGTCCCCACTTGGGAGGCTCCGAATTATAGGGACTGATTGCTCCAACATGTTCTCTGGATGTCCTGCTTGGCTATGCTCGCCCAGGCCAGCCTGAACCTTGGTCCGGCTGGCTGAAATGATGCCCCAAGGGGAGGACACCACCGGGAGGACACACGGCCAGTGGAAAGGAAAACAAGTCCTCGTTTATTTCTCTCTCCTAAACAATTACCCACCATTCAGCTAAAGGCAGTGTGTATGTGCGTGCCATGTGCATGCGTGTGGATTAATAGTTGATGAAACTAGCTAGGTCACTCGTGATACAAGTCAGTGTTTGACTTGTATACGTGTCTGAGGACGCCAGCAGATGTCGCGGAAACCGGCCACTAGGGGCAAAAGTTAAAGCTTTAACCTTCAAGTAGGTTTCAGTTTTGCAAGTCCATTATCCAAGTCATCTCTCTTCTCTCTCTCTTCTCTCTCTCTCTCTCGTCTCTCTCTCTTCTCTCTTCTCTCCCCCTGGCTAAAACACTTGCTCGCTAGCCTAACTTTGTTTCGTGGGCAGCTAGTTAACATTAGCATACCTCATCTAGTCCAAATCCCAATGGCTAATTTGGGAAGGAGACGATTTTAGCTAGCTAGCTGGCCACAAGGGGACAACACAACAAAATGCAACAATTCAATTTTTTTGATGTTTGACTTGTGAGGGAATTGGTCTGAAGCCAAATCCAAACTGGCTTCCCTTTGTCGTGGAAGTTATTACCAGTAACAACTGAAGTCAATCTTAAATGAGTCATTCTTTATTTTCAGCATGCTGGAGAGGTTTAAACAAGCTTAATGCACCAAGTAGTACACGTCTGTCAGCAGCTCCACCGTGGCAGTCGCGTTAGTTCTCTAATATTCTGCTTACAAGGCAAGTTATATTTGCATGATTTAGCTTATTCATTATTCATAATCAATTCATCATTAACATTTGGTTCATGCATGTGACTGACCAATACCTCACGAGGCTTCTTCTCTCTAAGCTGAGACCTTGAAACTGAGACACCCCTTTCGGTTCTCAAAACAATGTTCTGGGCATACTGCCAAATTGCTTATACTGATAAGAGGATTCCTCCCAGGCACGATCAATCAGTCACTTGCATGAACCCAGTCTTATTCATTATTAGAAAAGCACAAACATAACATTTTCCTTCACACCTTGACACTTTTTGTAGTGCACCAGGAACATTCACAGCTGAGCTCACTAAGTTTAGCTCTACGCTGATTGGCTGTGATTTTATATTTTTTTATCAAGGGAGGCCAAATGTTTGCTGGCTTCCCTTGCATTCAATGCCATGGGTGGCAACAATGTCATGCTCTTTCTTTCCAGACAGCATCAGATAGATATGCTACACATACTGAGACAGAGGAGCGATGTTTTGTTCGCTCGGATGCATTCTCTGGTGAGATACATTCAGCCTTTTGCGAATTGAAGGAAATTTACAAAACAACATTTTTTCCCCCATTTTTGGGGGGAAGCCTGGCTTCCCTTTGCTTCCATGAATACATGCCACTGCTTTACACACTCAGTGACGACAAGTCATTCAGGCCCAACGTTTCAGGCCTCACTCTCATTCAAGCCTCCTCACTCTGCCCTACATGGTTTGAGCCCCAACTGTTTAGCAAAAAATGACATGCCTGTTTTGCATGTTATTTTGGCATTAATACGTGTCTCATATCAGTTTGCAAACAATATTGTGTTAATAAAGCCGCATAAAACAATGTCACTTTTTTTGCTTTATTGTGTAAGGCAGCTCCAAAATGCAGGTGTTTTAGCCCAGCTCTAGTTGCGCTGTGATTGGCTCAGTGTGCTGTCACTCATGGGGACACTACATCACCACAAAATCTACGGGGAGAGCAAAACAATTCAAGCCTCTTGGTGCTTGGTGGGTGCTGCCATAGATTTACATTATAAGTTCCCATCCAAGAAGGCTTAAGGTCATTGGCCACAGATAAAATGATGTCAACATCATACTTAAAAAATCTTCGCTAGCAAGCTAGATAAGCAGTCATCATCTTGAATTATCACGTATCAAGTAGACAATCTACTAGCAAATCCTTTTCAATACTTGTCATATGAAGATAAATGATAGGTAAAACGTATCGGTGCTCATTGGCCATTGGACATAAACATTACACAACAAGTTAGAAATCTCAAATTCAACAATGAGTGGTTTGGAAGGAATCAGTGGCTAGCTGCAAGCATTGCAAAACAATCACTAGCCTGCTATTCAGTGGAGAGGGTGTGTGGTCAAAGTCTTGGTTTAAGGGTCTCTTTTCCAAGCTTAAAAGGATAAGCATTCACATGCCATGGACCAGAAAAGGTTGAATACATTGACCATGCTGTCAATCCATCATGACTTCTGCTGTGTTGATGACAAAGTTTGATGACAAAATTTGCCCAAGAGAAGGACCGCCGCACCACCTTCCTGTTCAAGTGAGTGCAGCACAACAAGGTGAGTCCAAAAATGTATTGTATGCTGCTGCATAAATGATGTAATATGCCAGGGAGAAATGTATACTGTAACTAATAAAGTAATACTAAGTGTATGTGTAAAAAAAAATGTAATCATCGAATACTGTAAGAGCTTTCATTGTCTGCTTATGTGCCCACTTTTATTTATCCTACGGTTCTGACTTGGTGTACAGGGAGAATACTCAATTATTTCACTGTACATTTAAAAAGTGCTGAAAAAATAGTTATATTGACTACGTCCATAAACAAATGTTTATGTCCATCCTAGCTCGCTCAATGTCTTAATAAAAATTACGGATTGCTTCTTATCCGCTCGTCATTCCCTTTTGCCATAGTTTGTACATCTCAATTGTCAGAAGAAACCACATTTGTTTAAGCAAGTCAGCCATATCAACTGTGTTTTTTTAAATGCAGTAAATGAGGCTGAATGAACAGTTTCGCTGCCAGACAAGGCTCCGATGATAGCCAGGTGTAGCAGTGGTAAGGATCAAAATCAAATCAAATCAAATTTTATTGGTCACATACATATGGTTAGCAGTTGTTATTGCGAGTGTAGCGAAATGCTTATGCTTCTAGATCCGACAGTACAGCTGTATCTAACAGGTATAATCTAACAATTCCACAACAAAACCTTATACACACAATCTAGTAAAGGAATGGGATAAGAGAATATAAGTATTAAATATATGGATGATTAGTGACAGAGCGGCTAATATGCAATAGATAGTAAAGATGGGTAACACCTGGAGGGGGGTGGAGACAATCACAAGGACAGGTGAAACAGAAGGATACGGTATACTGTCACACCCTGATCTGTTTCACCTGTCCTTGTGATTGTCTCCACCCCCCTCCAGGTGTCACCCATCTTCCCCATTATCTCCTGTGTACATTTACTTGTGTCCCCTGTTTGTCTGTTGCCAGTTCTTGTTTGTTCGAGTCAACCAGTGGTGTGTGTCTCAGCACCTGCTTTTTCTAGTCTCTCTTTTCTTGCCCTCCCGGTTTTGACCCTTGCCATATGGGGAACTTTTCTGCTTCCCTTACTCGTACCCTTTTCATGTCATTCTGCTGTGGGGAAACTAGTCCAAATCTCTCCGGATCCTCAATGACTCTGGGGCCGATGAGAGCTTTTTGGATGCCACACTGGATTCCGAGCTGAACATCCCCACTCAGCCCCTCTCCATTCCCGCGGATGTTAGAGCATTGGGCGGGCGCTCTATGGGTCGGGTGACCCATAACATCACTCCCATCAACCTACGTGTATCAGGGAATCACAGCGAGACCATTCAGTTCCTGCTCATCATGTCCCCCCAGATTCCCATGGTGTTGGGATTCTCCTGGCTCCAGATACACAACCCACTCATCAACTGGTCTACAGGTGCCATCATGAGCTGAAGTCCGTTCTGCCATGCCCCTTGTCTGAAGTCGGGATGGCTTCCTGGGTCCTCGGAGGGGGTTCCGGATCTCTCTGCCATTCCAGCGGAGTACCAGGATCTCTGGGAGGTGTTCAGCAAGTTCCGGACCACTTCCCTTCTGCCGCACATGCCCTTATGACTGCAGGATTGACCTTCTCTCTAGCACCACGCCGCCCTGGGGGCGTCTGTAATCGCTGTCAGGACCTGAAACCAAGGCTATGGAGGACTACATTGGGGACACCCTAGCTACTGGATTTATCTGTCTCTTCTCCTCTCCTGCTGGCACAGGATCCTTCTTCGTGGTGAAAAAGGACAAGACCGTGCATTCACTACTGGGGACTCAATGACATCACTGGATCTACGAAATGCCTACCACCTGGAGCGGATACAAGAGGGGGACGAGTGGAAGACCACCTTCAACGCGACCAGCAGCCACTACAAATATCTGGTCATGCCCTTTGGTCTCACCAACGCCACTGCCGTGTTCCAGGCTCTGGTGAATGACATTCTCCGCGACATGCTGAACCGGTTTGTCTTCGTCTACATTGATGACATCCTCGTCTTCTCCCGCTCCCCTTAAGAACACGTGCTCCATGTCCGGCAGGTTCTCCAGCGCCTTCTGGAGAACCCGTTGTTCGTTAAGTTCGGAAAAGTGCGAGTTCAATCGCTCCAACATTCCCTTTCTGGGCTACATTCTCTCTGCTGGGAGCGTCAAGATGGATCCTGAGAAGATGAAAGGGGTGGTGGATTGGCCCCAACCTACGTCCAGGGTGCAGCTGCAACGCTTCCTGGGGTTCGCCAACTTCTACCGCTGTTTTATCCGGTGTCACAGTACCCTGGCCTCCCCCCGTCTGCTCTTACGCCTGTCCCTGTTGGAACATTAAACTTTTGTTTATTCGACGTGGTCTGCACCTGGGTCTTCCCTTCATACCTGTTAGTATACATGATATACTTTTGAGATGAGATATGTAAACGTTCTTAAAGTGGCATTATTAAAGTATTAAACTGTTCAATTTAGAGTATTGAAGTGGCCAATGATATCAAGTATGTAGGTAGACAGCCGCCTCTCTGTAGTAGTGGTGGCTGTTTGACAATCTGTTGGCCTTGAGATAGAAGCTGTTTTTCAATCTCTCTGTCCCAGTTTTGATGCAGCTGTACTGACCTTCTGGACGGAAACAGGGTGAACAGGCAGTGGCTCGGGTGGTTATTGTCCTTGATTATCTTTTTTGCCTTCCTGTGACATCGGGGATTTGTTGTGCAGACCACACCACCCTCTGGAGAGCCTTGCGGTTTTGGGCATTGCAGTTGCCGTACCAGACGGTGGTGTGGTACATCACGACAGGATGCGCTCAATTGTGCACCTGTAAAAGTCAGTGAGGGTCTTCGGTGACAAGCCACATTTCTTCAGCCTCCTAAGGTTGAAGAGGAGCTGTTGAACCTTCTTCACCACACTGTCTGTGTGTGTAGACCAGTTCAGTTTGTGGGTGATATGAACACAGAGGAACTTAAAACTGTCCACCTTCTCCACTGCTGTCTCATTGATGTGGATAGGGGGGTGCTCCCTCTGCTGTTTCCTGAAGTCCACGATCATCTCTTTTGTTTTGCTGACATTGAGTGAGAGGTTATTTTCCTGACACCACACTCAGAGGGCCCTCACCTCCTCCCTGTAGGGTGTCTCGTCATTGTTGGTAATCAAGCCTACTACTGTTGTGTTGTCTGCTAAAGTAATGATTGAGTTGGAGGTGTGCATGGCCACACAGTCATGAGTGAACAGGGAGTACAGGAGGGGGCTGAGAACGCACCCTTGTGGGGCCCCAGTGTTGAGGATCAGCGGAGTGGAAATGTTCTTTCCTACCTTCACCACCTGGGGGCGGCCTGTCAGGAAGTCCAGGACCCAGTTGCACAGGGCAGGGTCGAGACCCAGGGTCTCAAGCTTAATGATGAGTTTGGAGGGTACCATGTTGTTGAATGCTGAGCTGAAGTCAATGAACAGCAATCTCACATAGGTATTCCTCTTGTCCAGATGGGATAGGACAGTGTGCAGTGTGCAGTGTGCAGTGTGATGACGATTGCATCATCTGTGGACCTATTGGGGCGGTAAGAAAATTGAAGTGGGTCTAGGGTGACAGGTAGGGTGGAGGTGATATGATCCTTCACTTCATGTTGACAGAAGTGAGTGCTACGGTGTGATGGTCCTTTAGTTCAGTTGCCTAAGCTTTCTTGGGAACAGGAACAGTGGTGGCCATCTTGAAGCATGTGGGGATAGCAGACTGGGATAGGGATTGATTGAATATGTCCGTAAACACACCAGCCAGCTGGTCCGTGCATGCTCTGAGGACGCGGCTAGGGATGCTGTCTGGACCGGCAGCCTTGCAAGGGTTAAAATGTTTAAATGTCTTACTCACATCGGCCACAAGAAGGAGAGCTCACAGTCCTTGGTAGCGGGCCGCGTCGGTGGCACTGTATTGTCCTCAAAGCACTCAAAGAAGTTGTTTAATTTGTCTGGAAGCAAGATGTCGATGTCCGCAACGGGGCTGGTTTTGCTTCTGTAATCCGTGATTGTCTGCAGACCCTGCCACATACGTCTCGTGTTTGAGCCGGTGAATTGCGACTCCACTTTGTCTCTATACTCACACTTTGCTTGTTTGATTGCCTTATGGAGGGAAGAACTGCACTGTTAGTATTTGGTCAAATTTCCAGTCGCCTTGGCATGATTAAATGCGGTGGTATGTGCTTTCAGCTTTGCGCGAATGCTGCCATCAATCCACGGTTTCTGGTTATGGAAGGTTTTAATAGTCACAGTGGGTACAACATCTCCTATACACTTCCTAATAAACTCACTCACAGAGTCAGCGAATACGTCAATGTTATTATCTCAGGCTACCTGGAACATATCCCAGTCCACGTGATCGAAGCAATCTTGAAGCGTGGAATCCGATTGGTCAGACCAGCGTTGGATTGACCTAAGCACGGGCGCTTACTCTTTTAGTTTCTGCCTATAGGAGGGGAGCAACAAGATGGAGTCATGGGCAGATTTGCCAAAAGGAGTGAAGGGGAGGGCCTTGTTGGCATCACGTAAGTTAGAATAGCAATGGTCAAGCGTATTGCTCGCTCATGTACAGCAATTGATATACTGATATAATTTAGGGAGACTTGTTCTCAAATTAGCTTTGTTAAAATCCCTAGCTACAATAAATGCAGCCTCAGGATATATGGATTCCAGTTTGCATGAAGTGCAGTGAAGTTCCTTGATGGCCGTCTTGGTATCCGTTTGCCCGGAGGATATACACGGCTGTGGCGATAACCGAGGAGAGTTCTCTTGGGAGATAATACGGTCGGCATTTGATTGTGAATTCTAGGTCAGATGAACAAAAGGACTTGAGTTCCTGTATGGTGTTATAATTACACCATGAGTCATTAATCATGAAACATACACCCCCACCCTTCTTCTTACCAGAGAGATGTTTATTCCTGTTGGCGCGATGCACTGAATATCCCGCTGGCTGTATGGACTCCGACAGCATGTCCCCAGCTAGCCATGTTTCCGTGAAACAGAGTATGTTACAATCCCGTATATCTCTTTGGAATGCAACTCTTGCCCTGTTTTTGTTGACTTTGTTAACTAGGGACTGGACATTAGTGAGTAATATACTCTGGAGTGGTGGGTGGTGTGCGCACATCTGAAGCCTCATTAGAAGTCCGCTCCGGCACCCTCTCCTCCGGCGGCGTTGTTTTGGGTCGGCCTCTGGAATCAGTTCAAGTTGTAATCCTGGTCGTAGTGCTGGTTGTGCTGGTACCCTGATGAAGACAGCTTGGCTGCCAAAACGTTGGTAATTACATTTTTGCATCTGAGCTCCTAGAGTGTGCGGCTCTCTTTTATTTTCAAGTTTTCTATTCCGCTAGTCAGCACCTCGTCTTAATAGATGTGCGTTTCTTTTTCTTCTAGATTGTGCTGGTAAATTGACATCTTTATGATATCCAATAGTTCTTCCCGGTTGTATGTAATAACACTTAAGGTTTTCTGGGCTAACAGTGTAATAAATAATACATCAAAAAACGAAATACTGCAGATAACTAAGGACTAGAAGCGAAGCTGTCATCTCTGTCAGCGCCATCTTGTTGAATCACTCCATGGTGCTGAAAAGAAAGCTCTGCTGTTGGGAAAACTTTATGTAGGCCCTTACATGCTGGGCAGACCGTGCACATGCATCTGCATGCGCCATCGCGTGCATGTTGAATTTGTACACCCACAGCAGACGTGATCAGGACATGCAGGTTAAAATATCGAAACAAAGTCTGAACAAACTATTTTAATTTGAGGACAGGTCAAAAAGTATTAAACATTCATGGCAATAGCTAGCTGACTTGCTTTTGCATTGGATTGTTATTTTACGTGAAATGCACAAGGTCCTCTACTCCAACAATTAATCCACAGATAAAAGGGTATCGCTAAACCGAGTTTGATTCTAGTAATTGATTCTAGTAATTTACATTTACATTTAAGTCATTTAGCAGACGCTCTTATCCAGAGCGACTTACAAATTGGTGAATTCACCTTCTGACATCCAGTGGAACAGCCACTTTACAATAGTGCATCTAAATCATTAAGGGGGGTGAGAAGGATTACTTATCCTATCCTAGGTATTCCTTGAAGAGGTGGGGTTTCAGGTGTCTCCGGAAGCTGGTGATTGACTCCGCTGTCCTGGCGTCGTGAGGGAGTTTGTTCCACCATTGGGGGGCCAGAGCAGCGAACAGTTTTGACTGGGCTGAGCGGGAACTGTACTTCCTCAGTGGTAGGGAGGCGAGCAGGCCAGAGGTGGATGAACGCAGTGCCCTTGTTTGGGTGTAGGGCCTGATCAGAGCCTGGAGGTACTGCGGTGCCGTTCCCCTCACAGCTCCGTAGGCAAGCACCATGGTCTTATAGCGGATGCGAGCTTCAACTGGAAGCCAGTGGAGAGAGCGGGGTGACGTGAGAGAAACCCACGGTTTTGTTTGACGATGACACAGAGTGGGTATGTTGACTAAACAGACTGGTTGCAGACTTCACCAGGTAGAGGCAGTTTTGTTCAGCTTTTATGATGTATTTATTTATTTTATTACTTTATTTCATTGACAGTTGAATGAAAACCTGTGATATAATGTGTTTTAACGGTACGACGTGATCTGATCGGACGGCCCTAAGCTTCTCCTCTGATCACACCAACTGTCGTCAGCTATCTGGGTGACCTTCCCACACGAGAGAGGGAGAAGAAAGAGAGAGAGAAAAGAGGGGGGGGAGAAAGAGTCCTAACAAATGAGTGGAGAACAGAGAGCTAGAGGGAGAGAGATGTTGAAGTGTTACCTCTTTAGTGGCGTCACTAGCCAGGGCGTGGGCCAGATGTGCGCTGAAGGTGCTCTTCCCTACTCCTCCTTTCCCTGACAGGACCAAGATCTTATGTTTCATCTCTCCTCCTTCATCTTCTTTGAACTTCATATGGCGGTTGGCAACCAACTTTAAGGTGCATTACCACAACCGACCAGAGTGTGGACCTCAGTTCATCTTTTAATCACCCACACGGTTATATTCTCCTAAAAGCCAATGAGGAGATGGTACGCTGGTATATGTTCCTAAAAACGAATGAGGAGAAGAGAGGGGCAGGACTTGCAGAGTGTCGAGCGTCATAAATACAATCAAGTTATATTTTAGCGCCTGACTACGCAGACGCTTGTTGATGCGTGCGATTGAATAACATGATTGAATAACATGCACACTACTGGTCTACATTTCTACATTGTAGAATAATATTGAAGACACCAGAACTATGAAAAAATACATATGGAATCATGTATTAACCAAAAAAGTGTTTGTATCTGAGACTAATAATTGTATTTAAGATTCTTCAAATAGTCACCCTTTGCCTTGATGACAGCGTTGCACACTCTTGGCATTCTCTCAACAAGCTTCATGAGGTAGTCTCCTGGAATGCATTTCAATTAACAGATGCGCCTTCTTAAAAGTTAATAAGTGGAATTTCTTTCCTTCTTAATACATTTGAGCCAATCAGTTGTGTTGTGACAAGGTAGGAGGAGTATACAGAAGATAGCCCTATTTTGTAAAAAACCAAGTCCATATTGTGGCAAGTACAGCTCAAGTAAGCAAAAAGAAACTACAGTCCATGGGGACAGGCGGGAGACCCCGGCAGCAGCGCCGGACAGGCGGGAGACCCCGGCAGCAGCGCCGGACAGGCGGGAGACTCTGGCAGCAGCGCCGGACAGACAGGACCACCTGCAGGGAGGAGACAAAGAGACAGCCTGGTGAGTGGGGCTGCCACAGGAACCACCAGGCTGGGGAGACCTTCAGGAGGCTTGGTGTTGGGAGGAGGCACCTGAAGGACCGGGCAGTGGGGGAGCACTGAAGCTCTGGTGCGCAGCCTTGGCACCACTTCCCCAGGCTGGACAACTGCGCTAGCCCGGACCCTCCAGAGTGCAGGCACAGGTTGAACCGGGCTGTGGGTAAGCACGGGAGATCTAGTGCTTACTACGCGCACCTCTCCCTTAGGCTCCATTCCCACATTTGCCCGGCACGAGCGGAGCGCAGGCATAGGACGCACTGCACCCTTCCAGCGCCCCGGAGACACAGCACGCAGAGCCGGCGCAGGATACCCTGGCCCGAAACGACATACCGGTGACCAGACACGCTGAGCAGGCACCATACGCCCTGGCTGGATGCCGACACTCACATGACACTCTCGGGGGGCTGCCCTATAGAACACCGGGCTATGGGCACGTACTGGCGACACCGTGCGTTTAAACGCATAACACGGTGCCTGACCAGTGATGCGCTGCTTATAATAAGCACGAGGAGTGAGCTCAGGTCTACTACCTGGCTTAGCCCCACACCTCGTCTTTCTCCCCCCCAAAATTTTGGGGGCTGCCTCTCGTACCTGACGAACTGCCGTGCTGCCTCCTCATATCGCCGCCGCTCAGCTTTCGCTGCCTCCAGCTCTGCTTTGGGGCGGCGATATTTCCCAGCCTGTGCCCAGGGTCCCCCTCCGTTCAGTATCTCCTCCCATGTCCAGGAGTCCTGTGATGCCGGCCGCTGTTGTTGCTGTTGCTGCTGTTGCTGCTGCTGTCGTCACTGTCTTTTACCACGCCGCTTGGTCCTTGGTTGGTGGGTGATTCTGTAAGGGATTTCCTCCTCTTCTTCCGAAGAGGAGAGGTGAAAAGGATCAGAGGACCAATATGCGGCTTGGTAAGTGTCCATGGTTCTTTTTAATACATAATGTACACATGAACAACTGACTACAAAAAAACAAGAAATGTGAAAACCCTAAACAGTCCTATCTGGTGCAGACACAGAGACAGGAACAATCACCCACAAACACACAGTGAAACCCAGGCTACCTAAGTATGATTCTCAATCAGAGACAACTAATGACACATGCTTCTGATTGAGAACCATACTAGGCCGAAACATAGAAATACCCAAAATATAGAACAAACAAACATAGACTGCCCACCCAACTCACGCCCTGACCATACTAAATAAAGACAAAACAAAGGAAATAAAGGTCAGAACGTGACAGGGATGAGTCGAACTGCCGAGTTAAGGAAAAGCAGTCAACAAATGCTCAGTATATGTGGGAACACCTTCAAGCCTGTTGGAAAAGCATTCCAGGTGAAGCTGGTTGAGAGAATGCCGAGAGTGTGCAAAGCTTTCGTCAAGGCAAAGGGTGGCTATTTGAAGGATCTCAAATAAAAAATATATTTTGATTTGTTTAACACGTTTTTGGTTACTACATGATTCCATATGTGTGATTTCATAGTTTTAATGTCTTCACTGTTATTCTATAATCTAGAAAATAGTAAAGAAATAAAGAAAAAAACTCATCGTTATAGTGTAATTAATGTATTGTTTAGTGTTGTGTAGCATAGGGGCTTTGCTGGCATGCATCTAAAAAAACAATTGGGCAGTTCGCCTCACCAAGATTTTCATGCTGAAATCACCACGTTACACACTACAAGAAGATGGACCACCGACACACTCTTGGCCTGCTCCTGCTGCTACTGCTAGGCCTCTCACAGGCCAGCGGAAGTTAGATCCAGACTGATGAGTCGGACATTGTGAGCTTCACTTCAAAGATCCTGGAGTGGAACATTGGAACCGACAAGCTGATGATCGAAGAAGACATTATGGCCACTAGAAGCAGGAACGCGTGACGTGCTGGAGCAGCAAGTGCAACTGTCTCTGGGGGAAGTCAGCTTGCTGGAGTTGCCCTACATCAGGGCTACTCAACTCCGGTTCTGAAGGACCAAGAGACTTCTGTTTTTGGCTTGTACCAGTTAATTGCACTCACCTAGTGTCGCAGGTCAGAATCGGTTCCTTATTTGAAGGAGAGGGTGAACACCAGAAGTGTCAGCCTTCCAGGAGCTAAGTTGAATAGCCTTTCCCTAAGTCATCAGAGCTAGATTCCCCAGCTCTAACATACCAACCTTTGAGAAGGCCATGAAGGACGGCCCTGGGGAGTGTTGGGGATAGGCAGACATTGTCAGACATTCTGTTACTGTACATGCTAACTGATGATATTGTTGGAAATTAGTGTGCTGTATCATTCTAATTGCATGGGTATTAAAACAAAGCAATATAATCATTTTTTTGCATGAGTTTCATATTTATTAATACGAGGTTAGTATGAACTAACGTGCTTTCACACTCTCCTTAAAAGTCGATCTTTTAAGACAACATTGTGTTGAGAGATATACACAACAGTGTATCTTTTCAGTTTCTTTACTAACTCCTTTTCCAATGTCATCTGCTATCAAGGATCCCCCTGCTACACCAGAAACCAGCTTGCTACACACTTTCCATATCAGCAGTTTAGACTAGAGCTCTACTTGCGGCTACTGCCCTCTACTGCAAGTTCAGAGTCATGTGGTCATTCTCAATGTAAATTGATCAATTCACTTCAGAAAGAAATGTTGACCAAAGTTCATAATTATATTGTACAATTTACACATTTACCACAAAATATTGGTAAGTAGATGAAAAACACGATACAAAACCCCAATGGAAGAAATACTTAGCAAAGTATGTGGTATTACCTGAGGGAGACATAACTCTTGACACACTCATTGTCAAATAAATGTCATTTTTGACTGCTTGATTACAAGTCAACTAACTGCATAGTTTATACCTCAGATTTTTTTATTTTTTTTATTGTCTGTTTAAAATCATTTTGTTTTTAGAAATGCATTTCTGAAATCTTTTTTTGTGTCTGTTGATTGTGAAATGTTTGGAATACTTACAGTATCTATCACTCTAAAAAATAAGTATTTGCCATGAAAGACGTGTGCTTTTGAGTCTTTGTCATGTTGATCTCCAAAGCATTTTAAATCATTCAAATCTGTCCTGCTGTGATTGTGCACCAGACATGATCCAAGTATCTTTTTACCTTTTAGATTACATAGGCAGGAGGGACCTAATACTAGACCCAGTACGCCTACTCTGAGACGCTTTATGAATACAAGCCCTGGTCCTGAGTCATATGGCCATTAACCTGGTTCCATCCACACGTTAGTCAGCAGCTGCAGGACTGGTCATGTGGTAACAATATGTGGTGGTGGGACTGACTGGAGAGGAAGTTGGAGGAGGAAGCTGTTTGGTTTGTTGCCTAGAGGAGCTGGGGGGAAGAATGTTTATCCTGTCCACTGGCTTTGATCTTATACAGTTAATAACTTCCTGCAGAGTATACAGTACGTGCACTGTGGCATTGCCCTCTGCAGTGTGTGTGTGTGTGTGTGTGTGTGTGTGTGTGTGTGTGTGTGTGTGTGTGTGTGTGTGTGTGTGTGTGTGTGTGTGTGTGTGTGTGTGTGTGTGTGTGTGTGTGTGTGTGTGTGTGTGTGTGTGTGTGTGTGTGTGTGTGTGTTAGTTTGAGGACTGCCGAGCCTGTCTCCTTCCTCTCTGAATTGCTCGATGTCCGAGAGAGATAAGAGAGGACCAATGACCAGATGAGGTCATCGGTTGGAAGCGTCGGTTGTCTGGGTCAGAATCTAAGAGCTGTTCCTGAATCTATTCATCCATTTGTAGATTAATGGAGGACAACCCCAATAGAAGGGGTTGATGAAGTATTCATGGCACTTGATTAAGTATTCATGGTATGGAATCAAGTAAGGTTGCCTTGGAGGGTGCCTTGGTGAGTGCCTTGGTGAACACCTCTTTATTGCCCAAGATGCAGACAGGTCACTAGCAACGTGTGAAAACACTGAGTGTGAACAGAGACTGGCACAGACACACAAACCAACACATGCACGTGCACAGTCTCATTTCTCAGTACATATTAATTTTCCAGTAGAGGTTTTGGGATAAGTTTGAGTGGGAACACCTTAACTCAGTACACCATGTGAAAGGACCCAACCTGAAGGTCAATAATAATCCATTTTGCAGGATTTGGACAGGAGCAATGTTATTAATTCATTCAATATTCCAAAAATATATAGTGTAGTCATTTTCACACATAAAATGTAAATCAAATGTATCATTTGAACACTTGAAATGGTGAAGCTTTTAACATGAATTACCTAACCATACTCTCCCCCTTGCATTTCAAGCCAAAGTATACACTAAGTTATTATATATTTTTGTCATATCACTCAAGTGCTATATGCATCTCTACGATAATAAATACTTAGTAACTTCTGGCAACCGTTGGTTTTTATTTTTACCTACAGTACATTTATCTGCAGATTTACTGTAATGTGAGTAGTGGTTAGATATTGCAATGGTTCATTTATGTATTTTGTAACATGCGTTTGCCTGCGTGTGAAGTGATGCTGGTACAGCAAACTTGTGAAGTCAGATAGGTTCAAGTAGTTAAGCAGGCAGAAAGATACAGGCTGCAACTTTGAGGAGGACAGCGAAACGGTAGGAAAATGCTCATTTATATCAACGGGTGTTTGTGCTACTTTTTGCTGACGGGTCCAACACTGCACCACTGCAGCAGATCGTTGTCTTCTCTTGTGTTATAGATAGTGGGATATTAAGGGATTCCCTGCGGCACTCGTCCTCCCCATGGTCCAAATGTCTGAGAGTTAGTCCAGTGTTACTGTTGAGACCTACTACACCAGTGGGTTGTGTTACCATGCTAACTTCTTGTTTTGAGATGATGTTGTTCCTTGATGTATTTTATTTGTTTTGTTTTTAGTTTAATAGAATGTCACACCATCAAATTTTGTTTAGGGAACAACGTGTTAACAAATCGCACAATTTCACATATTTCCCTTTGTGCTGTTGCGTCAACAAAATATATGCAGTGGCTTTTGTGATTGTATTCACACCCCTTGACATTTCCCCACATTTTGAATGTAAAATTATGTTGAGATTTGTTTTGTCATCGGCCTACACACAATACCCCATAATGTCAAAGTCGAATTATGTTTTCAAAATGTCATCAAATGTATTCAAAATGAAAAGCTGAAATGTATTGAGTCAATAATTATTCAACTCCTTTGTTATGGCAAGCCTAAATAAGCTCAGGAGTAAAAGTTTGCTTAACAAGTCACATAATAAGATGCATAGACTCACTCTGTGTGCAATAATAGTGTTTAACATGATTTTTGAATGACAACCTCATCTCTGTACCCTACACATACAATTATCTGTAAAGTCCCTCAGTCGAGCAGTGAATTTTAAACACAGATTCAACCTAAATGACCAAGGAGGTTTTCCAATGCCTTGCAAAGAAAGGCACCTATTGGTAGATGGGTTAAAAAGCAGACATTGAAAATCCCTTTGAGCAAGGTGAAGTTATTAACAATACTTTGGATGGTGTATCAATACACAGAGTCACTACAAAGATACATGCGTCCTTCCTATCTCAGTTGCCGGAGAGGAAGGAAACCGCTCAGGGATTTCACTGAGGCCAATGGTGACTTTAAAACAGTTACAGCGTTTAATGGCTATGATAGGAGAAAAATGAGGATGGGTCAACAACATTGTAGTTACTCCACAATACTAACCCAATTGGCAGAGTGAAAAGATGGAAGCCTGTATAGAATTTTTATTTTGTACTGGCTTCCATATTTTTACTCTGCAAATTTTCACTCTGCATCCTATTTGCTTTAAGCCACTTGTCACGACTTCTGCCGAAGTCGTTTCCTCTCCTTGTTCGGGCGGTGCTCGGCGTTCGACGTCACCGGTCTTCTAGCCATCATTGATCCTTTTTTCATTTTCCATTGGTTTTGTCTTGTCTTCCCACACACCTGTTTTCAATCCCATTCATTACCTGTTGTGTATTTAACCCTCTGTTTCCCCTCATGTCTTTGTCAGAGATTGTTTTATTGTCAGTATAGTGTGATTGTTGAATAGGTGCGCGTCGGGTCCTCGTACCCATGTTTGATTTGTTTGTTCATTTATTGTTATGGAGCATACTCGTGGAACTTTATTAAAAGACTCAATTTTTCACTCAGTTTGACTCTCCTGCGCCTGACTTCCCTGCCACCTATTACACCTATGCATGACACCACTAAAGTGAAACTGCAAAAAAATGGCTAAAAATGTTGCTTCATATCCTGAATACAAAAGTGTTATGTTTGGGGAAAATCCAATACAACACATTACTGAGTAGCACTCTTCATGTTTTCAAGCATGGTGGTGGCTGCATCATGTTATGAGTATGCTTGTCATCGGCAAGGACCAGGGAGTGTTTTAGGATGAAAAGAAGCAGAATGGAGCTAAGTACAATACAGGCTAAATCCTAGAGGGAAACTTAGTCTGCTTTCCAACCGACATTGAGAGAAATTCACCAAAAGGCCAAAAATACACTGGAGTTGTTTAACAAGACGACATTGAATGTTCCTGAGTAGCCTACAGTTTTGACTTAAATCGTCTTGAAAATCTAAAGACTTGAAAATGGCTGTCCAGCAATGATCAACAAACTTGACAGAGCTTGAATAATATTTTAAAGAATAATGTGCAAGTATTGTACAATCCAGGTGTGCAAAGCTCAAAGACACTTACCCAGAAAGACTCACAGCTGTAATCACTGACAAATGTGATTGTAACATATATTGACACAGAGGTAGAATACTCTAATAAAGTGTTTTATTTTTCAGAAATGTTTTACGAATATAAAAACAAAAACAATGACAATTAAACTATTTTAATCCCAATTTGTACACAACAAAATGTCGAAAAAGTCAAGGGGTGTGAATACTTTCTGAAGGTACTGTACAGTGCTTTCGAAAAGTATTCAGACCCATTGACTTTATCCACATTTTGTTATGTTACAGCCTTATTCTAAAATGGATTCCATGTCTTTGTTTTTCTTTATCAATCTACACGCAATACCCCATAATGACAAGGCAATTTTTGAGGGAAAATGTATAAAATAAAGTACTTTGTTGAAGCAGCTTTGGCAACGATTACAGCCTTGAATATTCTTGGGTATGACGCTACAAGCTTGGCACAACTGCATTTGGTGAGTTTCTCCCATTCTTCTCTGCAGATTCTCTCAAGCTCAGTCAGATTGGATGGGGAGAGTCGCTGCAGAGCTGTTTTCAGGTCTCTCCAGAGCTGTTTGATCGGGTTCAAGACCAGGTTCTGGCTGGGCCACTCAAGGACATTCAGAGACTTTTCCCCGAAGCCACTCCTACGTTTTTGTATGCTTAGGGTCATTGTCCTGTTGGACAAGTCTGAGGTCCTGAGCGCTCTGAACCAGGTTTTCATCAAGGATCTCTCTGTATTTTGCTCCGTTCATCTTTCCCTCGATCCTGACTTGTCTCCCAGTCCCTGCCACTGAAATCCATCCCCACAGCATGATGCTGCCACCACCATCCTTCATCGTAAGGCTGGTGCCTGGTTTCCTCCAGACGTGACACTTGGCATTCAGGCCAAGGTGTTCAATCTTGGTTTCATCAGACCAGAGAATTCTGTTTCTCATGATCTGATAGTATTTAGGTGCCTTTTGGCAAACTCCAAGCGGGCTGTCATGTGTCTTTCACTGAGGAGTGGCTTCCGTCTGGCAACTCTACCATAAAGGCCTGATTGGTGGAGTGCTACAGAGATGGTTGTCCTTCTGAAAGGTTCTCTCATCTCCACAGAGGAACTCTAGAGCTCTGTCAGAATGACCATCGGGGCCCTTCTCCCCCGATTGCTCACTTTGGCTGGGAGGCCAGCTCTAGGAAGAGTCTTGTGTGCAAACTGTATGTCTGAATAGTTATGTAAATAAGGTATTCCTGTTTTTTTTTTAAATATATTTGCTAAAAACCTGTTTTCGCTTTGTTATTATGGGGTATTGTGTGTAGATTGATGAGTATTTAAAATTAGGCTTTAAAGTAACAAAATGTGGAAAAAGTCAAGGGGGTCTGAATACTTTCCAAATGCACTGTATATATATGTATATGTATATGTATATATATGTGTGTGTGTGTGTGTATGTGTGTGTGTGTGCATGCCAGGTCAGGCCCTGAAGTGTTACAGCTGCATTGCCCAGGAAGGGAATGTGTGCAACCTGTATGTCCAAAGGTGTGTCGATGAGGATGTGTGTGTGAGGGCCTGACCTATGTCTTCCGCTGGTGAGTACCACACACACAAACAGAACATGATGTCCTTTTTATTAAATAAATACATATTTTTCATTCTTTCTTCAAACAAGCTGATCAGAAAATTATATAAGAAAGCAGACTGTGACAAACTCCTGTCTAATGACTATGTATCTTGCACCTGTTGTGAGATCAACCTCTGTAATTGAGTGATCAATCAGAAAGAGAGTTTATCTCTGTTGAATAACAGATCAACCAATGAGAGTTTAGGAATTAGGGCGATCCGAATTTAAAAAAAAATGAAAATACAGCTTCCTGTTGTATGATTTCTCCACAGATTTGCTAGACAAAAGAGCAACTGGTACTGGTCTAATTATTTTTTAAATTCTGTATGGGAATATAATTAACATTCCATTTACATATTTTCAAGATCCGTGTCCATAAAGTGTGTGTATGTGTGTTAGCTACCACCCTAGGCTGTATCCCAGGTGTCTGTCCCCTTCTGATGACATCAAAGAGGTCAGGTCAGTTAGACTGACGGGAACCGGACAGGTCAGAGTGGCGACAACACCCCAGCAGGATTTGAACTTAAGTTCCAGTTCAAGAATGGACATACAATGGACAATGAAAATAGATGGGTTTTCAATACACTTTCCTGCAGTTGGCTGAATTTAAATATAGTTTCAATTCAACCCTGTCTTCCGGGGGGCTCAGGTATTTCTGACCTCTGACCCCACAGCTTGTAAAGGGGTAATGGGCCACTTGGAGAAGCAAGGGAGGTGGAGGGGAGTCAATAGTGATGCCCAGGCCCATACCAAAAACACAATACGTGTGTAATGTAGGACGGTCTACACACAAACACACACACAGACATACAGGAGGATTACAGCCGACAGATGGACAGACAAACGAACGGACGGACAGACGGACATGTACAAAATACACCCACTCACACACATAAAGTGCACACCCCTATATAAGTAGTATGCATGATGTATAAAATTTGACAACAGTTGTGATATCTTCATGAACATTACACAGTGAGACTTTTTAATTGAAAAAAAAAACATATTTTGAAAAGGGAAGAAGCCAGTAACTCAACACAACAAGGATAGCCTTCAGCTGAATCCAATCCCTCACAACCACTCCTCTAGAATCTGACAATAAGTGACAAATGATTCATGCTCAATTTATGTGTGGAGAATTCACAGCAACAGTGGACAATCATGTTCAATGAGAATTTGTGGAAAAAATATTATGCTGGCTCAAGAGTGACATCTAGTGGTCAATGTGTATGTGTGTGATTTTTTTATTTTTTTTATTTCACCTTTATTTAACCAGGTAGGCCAGTTGAGAACAAGTTCTCATTTACAACTGCGACCTGGCCAAGATAAAGCTAGGCAGTGCAACAAAAACATCAACACAGAGTTACACATGGGATAAACAAACGTACAGTCAATAACACAATATAAAAATATATATACAGTGTGTGCAAATGTAGTAAGATTAGGGAGGTAAGGCAATAAGTAGGCCATAGTGGCGAAATAATTACAATTTAGCATTAACACTGGAGTGAAAGATGTACAGATGATGATGTGCAAGTAGAGATACTGGGATGCAAAAGAGCAAAAATAAATAACAATATGGGGATGAGGTAGTTGGGTAAGCTATTTACAGATGGGCTGTGTACAGGTGCAGTGAACTGTAAGTTGCTCTGACAGCTGATGCTTAAAGGTAAAGTTAGTGAGGGAGATATAAGTCTCCAGCTTCAGTGATTTTTTTTAAATTCGTTCCAGTCATTGGCAGCAGAGAACTGGAAGGAAAGGCGGCCAAATAGGAGTTGACTTTGGGGATGACCAGTGAAATATACCGGCTGGAGCGCGTTCTATGGGTGGGTGTTGCTATGGTGACCAGTGAGCTGAGATAAGGCAGAGCTTTACCTAGCAAAGACTTATAGATGACCTGGAGCCAGTGGGTTTGGCAACAAATATGAAGCAAGGGCCAGCCAACGAGAGCATACAGGTCGCAGTGGGGGGTAGTATATGGGGCTTTGGTGAAAAAACAGATTGCACTGTGATAGACTACATCCAATTTGCTGAGTAGAGTGTTGGAGGCTATTTTGTAAAAGACATCGGCGAAGTCAAGGATTGGTAGGGTAGTCAGTTTTACGAGGGTATGTTTAGCAATATGAGTTAAGGAGGCTTTGTTGTGAAATAGGAAGCCGATTCTAGATTTCATTTTGGATTGGAGATGCTTAATGTGAGTCTGGAAGGAGAGTTTACAGTCTAGCCAGACACCAAGGTATTTGTAGTTGTCCTTTGTCGTTGTCCACATATTCTAAGTCAGAACCGTCCAGAGTAGTGATGCTAGTCGGGTGGGCGGGTGTGGGCAGCGATTGGTTGAAGAGCATGCATTTAGTTTTACTAGCATTTAAGAGCAGTTGGAGGCCACGGAAGGAGTGTTGTATGGTATTGAAGCTCGTCTGGATGTTTGTTAACACAAGTATCCAAAGAAGGGCCAGAATTATACAGAATGGTGTCGTCTGCATAGAGGTGGGTCATAGAATCACCAGCAGCAAGAGCGACATCATTGATCTATACAGAGAAAAGAGTCGACCCGAGAATTTAACCTTGTGGCAATCCCATTGAGACTTATCTAGAGGAAAAAGATACGCACACCTATTTAGGCGAGGTACTGGCTAGCAGAAAACTTGAAAATTAAGGAAAGCCGCACACTCTAAGAGCTCAGATGTAAAAATGTAATGTCCAACATTTCGACAAGCAAGCTGTCTTCATCAGGGTATAATCACAAACACTGCAAGGTCACTCATTTAAATAGTGTCAAAAGACACAAACACACGGGTGTCTGTAATCATGGCCAAGTATGGCCTAATATCATTGGTGACTTCTCAAATATTAAAATGACATAAAGAACAACATACAAAAATTCAATTTTGACTACATAAGCCTACAAACAATTACAATGACAAAGTCACAATAATCACAAGAATGGCTTTGTATGCTATCCATTTGTTTTTTAGGTCATTTTAGTATTTGAGAATTAACCATTGATATTAGGTCATACTTGGCCATGATTACTGACACCTGTGTGTGTGTGTGTGTGTGTCTTTTGACACTATATAAACAAGTCACCCTGCAGTGTTTGATTATACCCTGATGAAGACAGCTTGCCTGTTGAAACGTTGGACATTACATTTTTACATCTGAGCTCTTAGTGTGCGGCTCTCCTTAATTTTCCAGTTTTCCGCTAGAGTGTCTCCCCCTTTGAAGAGGGGGATGACCACGGCAGCTTTCCAATCTTTAGGGAGTGTGTGTGTGTGTGTGTGTGTGTGTGTGTGTGTGTGTGTGTGTGTGTGTGTGTGTGTGTGTGTGTGTGTGTGTGTGTGTGTGTGTGTGTGTGTGTGTGTGTGCACTGCTGTTGTATACAAATACACCTCACACTCATTATGTGACTTGGAAAAAAACACACACTGCTAGAGACTGGTGGAATGTTCTGGATACACAGAGATAAAAGCAACACCAATAAAGGGAAAACCAACGTAACTATCTCTGTGCCTTTTTTGTTTACACAAAGTCAGAGATGTGTTTTCCAGAAAACAGTGATATGTCTCTTTGACGATTTGCAACATTGCGAGATAGAAACGTATTCACCTTTTCTTTGGTTAAGACGCTCTCTCGGCTTTTATATCTACGACACGTTTCACTTACTGTGACTGTAATATGCGCTTGTCGTATCGAGAGCTACCTTAAGTATCTAGCTACGTACCTGAACTATAAACCATAAACATCAAAGGAAAGAGCAGAAATAACTGTAAAAACAGCATGGGCTCAGGCTCCATATTATATCACACTGGGTATCATAGCTGGAGAGCACATATCAGCAGACAGGAGAAAAACCCTATTCCAGTCAGCTGTCTGTGCCAGTACCACACCCCTAGCTCACCATATTAAAAGGAAAACCTAAATAAGCCCACAGAAAACACACTGTATGTCAGTGACGAACCCCACTCGGCAGATTGCATTGGATCCTCCTATGAAAACTGTTCTACTACACCCAGTATTTCTCCTCGAGAGGCCTTCTCTTTGTGAAACAGGTCCAACTAAAACCATCATATTATGGTTAGGACAATGGGGTACATTGATACGTCTTCTATTCACTGTAAAGAGTTTACTTTGGATTACGGTGTTTCTACCATAACATCTCTGTCATCCCCATTACATATGGTCTATTACTCCTCCTATAACTTTGTCACCCCCATAACATGTGTCTTAGTGTCTCCACCATTACCGTCTCTCTGTGTCACCCCCATAATATGTGTCTTAGTGTCTCCACCATTACCGTCTCTCTGTCACCCCCATAACATGTGTCTTAGTGTCTCTACCATTACCGTCTCTCTGTGTCACCCCCATAACATGTGTCTTAGTGTCTCCACCATTACCGTCTCTCTGTCACCCCCATAACATGTGTCTTAGTGTCTCTACCATTACCGTCTCTCTGTGTCACCCCCATAACATGTGTCTTAGTGTCTCCACCATTACCGTCTCTCTGTCACCCCCATAACATGTGTCTTAGTGTCTCTACCATTACCGTCTCTCTGTCACCCCCATAACGTGTCTTAGTGTCTCTACCATTACCGTCTCTCTGTGTCACCCCCATAACATGTGTCTTAGTGTCTCCACCATTACCGTCTCTCTGTCACCTCCATAACATGTGTCTTAGTGTCTCCACTATTACCGTCTCTCTGTCACCACCATAACATGTCTTAGTGTCTCTACCATTACCGTCTCTCTGTCACCCCCATAACATGTGTCTTAGTGTCTCTACCATTACCGTCTCTCTGTCACCCCCATAACGTGTCTTAGTGTCTCTACCATTACCGTCTCTCTGTGTCACCCCCATAACATGTCTTAGTGTCTCTACCATTACAGTCTCTCTGTCACCCCCATAACATGTGTCTTAGTGTCTCCACCATTATCGTCTCTCTGTGTCACCCCCATAACATGTGTCTTAGTGTCTCTACCATTACCGTCTCTCTGTGTCACCCCCATAGCATGTGTCTTAGTGTCTCCACCATTACCATCTCTCTGTCACCCCCATAACATGTGTCTTAGTGTCTCTACCATTACCGTCTCTCTGTGTCACCCCCATAACATGTGTCTTAGTGTCTCTACCATTACCGTCTCTCTGTGTCCCCATAACGTGTCTTAGTGTCTCCACCATTACCGTCTCTCTGTGTCACCCCCATAACATGTGTCTTAGTGTCTCTACCATTACCGTCTCTCTGTGTCACCCCCATAACATGTGTCTTAGTGTCTCTACCATTACCGTCTCTCTGTGTCACCCCCATAACACCTATCTCAGTCCCTCTCATTACGTGTCTCCCATTAGTGTATCCTGCGTAAGGTCTCTCTCAGTGTCTCCTGTGTAACATCCCTCTCAGTGTCACCCCCATAACATCTCAGTGTCTCCTGTGTCTCTACTTATTCCACAGTCTCCTCTGTCCATATCACCTTGATCAGTATCACCCCTAAAAAACATATGTTTATGATGCCATACTGTAAGCCCCTTTATGTCTATTCTGGTAGGAGATTCCCTCCAGACAGTCTACCACAGTAAGAGGTAGGTACTCAGTGTGTCGACACACGCCCTCACCCCATCATTTCCCTCCGTTGTATTTTTCTCCAAATTGCTGTAAACACCCTGCGACAGCGTGACCAAACCGCGGATGTGCTGAGCAGACTGGAAGTTGTTTGATCATCACACACCAAAGTGGAACGTGCTAGCTACCTGACAATCACGCTGACCTCACCTTGCCTTAGTGTGTGTGTGCGTGCGTGCGTGCGTGTGTGTTCTGAAAGGTGAACAGAGACAAACATCTGATCTGAAGTGCAGAGAGAGAGAGGAAGAAGGTGGGGGCAGAGTCTCCACTCCAACAGAAGACAGACAAGAGAAAGAAGATGTGCGGATTCATCCTAAGATGGATATCCCTCTGGTCTTGTGAACCTCCAGGTAGACCTAGCTCCTGAGCGTCTATGGTCCCCTCTCCCCATCCCCAATCATGTAACCTTAACCATTGGGGGATAAAAAGCCAAACTGATCCTGGATCAGATCATGTGGGCCATCTGAAGGTCAGGAGGGGATGACATGTATAGACAGTCATACGTACGTGTGTGTGTGTGTGTGTCAAGAGGGTTAGGGACGGATTCTGCTCGCATGGAGGTCATATACTAAACTACACTTTTGATCAGGCAATATTTTGGGTTTCTGAAAAGCTTATGGGAAAATACAGAAGTTACACAAATGTGAGCTACAAGTCATGAGGAAAAAAATGAACAAAACATAAATAATGGCATTTTACAGAATCAGTACTGGTCGGGATAATTTAAAAGAATGTATGTACATTTAATTTTATCTATTCATTTCTCCAAAATATTTTTCTCGAGGAAAGCTACCAATGCCAAAACCTTGATGTGAAAAAAGTACCTTTCTATGTTAAAAAAATATTGAATTGTGGAAAAACAGGACTGTTCTACTACACTGATTATATGCACTGGTCTGCTGTTGTTTCAGAGGAAACAAGACAAGCTTACCACAGGGAACAACAAAACAAGACACTATGATCTCACTTCTGTCAGTGCGGCCCACAGCCTAGTCATCACTATGTTCTATACAGTCAACCTTTATGCAACTGACTACACCTCCATGTCTGATTCTTTCCATTGCCTGGAGATAGCAACACAATTCAGTCAACACCCCTGACTATTGTTTACTCAGAATCCCAGACAGAATAAATCTTCAAACATAGTCAGGAAAAAAAGATCCCAAAAATGGAGGGAGGTGGGTAGCCATGGTGACTGGATTGTGCTGTTCCCACAGGCTGTCTCCTTAGTTGTCTGGTTTTTGGGTGTGGTCTGTTTTGGATGTCATCCTCGCATTTAGAAGAGTTTGAATAAGGGGTTACATATTCTCTGATCTAGAGAAGAAATACAGAGATAGAGAGAGAGAGAGAGAAACACAGAACGAGAGAAACAGATAGAGAGAAACACATAAAGAGAGGGAGAGAGAGAAAATCCCAAATGCCAGAATGTAGAAGCTCCAGCTTTACAGCTGACCATAAGAAAAGTCTCACTCATGTAGTCATATTTTCTTAGGTTGTTGGGTTTCTACTAGACCACGAGACAAAATCTCACCAGCAGATGAGGGTCAATTTCCAGGCAAATGTTTAAAAAAAACAAAATCATTATTACATTCATATACTGAATTTACTGTGTGAATAAATACATAAAGTTAGTTTTGACATTGCAAATACAGACTGCATAACAAACACAAGGGACAAAAGTGGACTTTGATCGCGATGCAAAACATTTGAAACGTATAAGGACATTGGGCTTTCTGAAATACATCCCACAATTGACACTCCTGAAGTGACGTCTGTGCGTAAAGGCACTACTGCTTGTATCTGCGTGTCAATAGAGCTCGCCAGTTTGTAGTCTTACAACCCGGAAATTAGTCATTCAGCTATCCCTAAATGCAAAAGGAAAGAATAGCGTTTAGGAATAATCACCGAAAATTAGGTCTGAGATTAACACAGGTTTAGTAGGTTTAGCAGTCAGTTAACATGACCTTGGTATGCTTTTTTCTAACATAAAAAATATTATCTCATGGAACAAAACATAAGATCTCCTAAACCTGGGTTTACCACATACCTTATTTTTGGCGTTTTCCGAAATCCTACAAAAACACCATTTTTTTCCATAGGCTTTGTCCATGGCGCAGTTTTAGTGCCTACAAAAATACGCCATTACTATTTATCACTTTCGCAAGGCAAAAACGCCCCTCTCTTGCGAGAAGCGCATTCGGGATTTCTGTGTTTATGTTATGAAACCGTGTGCAGGCTCTAAAATGTTGACGGCGGCGACTCGAAGTCGTTTTACGCGGGAGCAAACAAGAATATTATTGCGTGAAGTCCATGCACGGCGATATTCTATTTATGGTACACCTACAAAACCGTTCAGAGTTTCCAATGCTCGGTCCGCCTGGGAGCAAGTAGCAGAGCGAGTGAGCTCCACTACCGTTGGGCTTCAGAAAACAGCCAACCAGTGCAGGAAGCGAATTAATGATCTTAAACGGAGACAAGGAATACGAATATTTGAAAACAGATTGCCAAAACCAGTCTCTAACCTTACAGACAACAACTCTATTTCCTCAATTAAAATTGAGCATGCAGGTAGAGTACAGTAATGATTACATTTAGGCAAATTAGGCCTACCATTTTCTATACTAGGAATTGCAGGCTATACATAGGGAAATCATGTGTAGATATTTGTTGATTACTTACTATGTTGGCTGCATTTTCCACATTTATAAAGTAGTATTGTGTGCAAGCAAACTACTTTAAAAAAAATGTGTTGATTTGAGATTGCACCATGCTGGTTGAGTGTAAATGGGTGAGCTATGTGATTGGGAGATAAAATGATACATTAATGGTTTGATTTTTCTATTCCAGAGCATCAAATTGGAGATGGCCTTGATATCAAAGCAGAGACGGCTGGTCCATCCCAGGCTGGAACACCACAACATGTTCCCCAACCTGATCCAACCCAGGCCTCTTCATTCCAAGCCCCTCAGGTCAGCTCACCGCAGATGAACCAATCTCAGGGACTGGGTCAGGGACAGCTCCTCAGAGCTCACATCCCGCTGATAAACTTCCAGCCCCTCATCCACGTCCAGCCCGTTTCCCAGGATTTCACAATCCTCTGCCAGGTGCACCAGGCGGGCTACGCCATGCTACACAAGGAGATCACGGACACTAAAAACAGTATGGAGGAAATGCTGCATCCTGTGTTGTCCTCCATCAGCCACAGCCTGGAGAGACTTGCTAGTGCTGTTGAAAGGCTGTCCGATCCTAGGGAGTCACCACTACAGACTGTCACTCCCATCACAATGCCTCTCCAACACAGACTGAATGGACCGTCATACACTGATTCCCCAGGAGTACATCCTTTGTGATGTTTGCTGGTTTCTTGCAATGTTGACGACTGTTTACTTCTGTTTTAACAATACAATGTCCTACAAGTATTTCAAGTAAAACATTTAAAAAAAAATCATTAACCAAAAAATATGAACTATGGTATGCTATCGAATGTATGGTGTGTTCATTGATGCATGTATTTATTAGAATGCTTTCATACGAGTGGTTAAATGTAGTCTATATAATTCAATCAAACCTGCTGTATTCACACAGTAGCGTTTTCCAAATGCATTGACTGGTTTTACTGTAGCCTATAAAAACCTACAATTATTTAGCCTACTAGACAGTAGACCCCTCAAAGGGAGACTTTGCTTTCACTTTTCAGAAGGAGAAGTGGATGTGTGTGGGGTAAAGTTTGTAAATCTGTAGAGAATTGCTTATGGTTTTGGAAGGCAATGGGCAGACCATGATTTAATGATAATCTTTCAATCTGTTTCTAAATGTTTTTGGGGGAATAAATATGCTGTGAACCACAGTATCATAAATGTAACATATCACTTACTCAACGAGAAAATCTATTACGATTTATCTATAGGTCTAATGTCAACCATTTCAAGAATCTAATCATTCAATATTGTGGTGATTGTTACTATTTTGAAGAAGCGTTTATTTTGGGCACATTTTCCCCAACAAAGGGAGGGCAATATACTGCGCACAGCCGGTATCAACTGCGCAAGCGTATTGTATTTTGTGGTCCTGCGAATGGTAGCCCAGATTGTTTTGGAACGCCTGAACGGTGTCCACTGTCCTTATTAGGGTTTTCCGTAACCGTAATAACCGTTGATGTTTTGTAACTGAACAAACACCCATTTTGTAATTGTGTTTTTAATACGTTGCAGCCTTGAGATGAGTAGGCTAGGCTATGTAAACATTCAGAACACTATTGTGTCTTCGCGTCATTTTTAGCGTTTGCGCTTCGTTTATGGCTTTCCCTGAGAAAATATGGATTCCGATAACGATAAGAGAGATGGGAGGCCAGAGATCGAGATGCTTCATATGGAGAGGCAACGAAAGAAGCGTTTCAATGAGGAAGAGCTCAAAATACTCGTGCGCGAAGTGCAAGCTCGACGACCTGGCCCTGGCTACACCCGTGTTGCACAGGCCGCGTGGGAAGATATCGCAGCAAAGGTGAGCGCTTCTTCGTTTGGATACCTCAGAACCGGGATCCAGTGCAAAAAGCGATACAATGACCTGATGCGCAGACAACCCTGTTATATCAAGAAGGGTCCTGGGTCAAAGAGGAAGCGCGTGAACAGGCAGACAGAAGCAAAACTTCACCATCCAACAGAAGAGGAGGAGCCTTTCCTCTCAGTCCAAACAAAACGTTATAAATTTGAGTTTGTGGATGGAGAAGGACCCATTGCATTACAAGGTAAAGTTTATAGTTTCAATTTTTAAAAACATTAGTTTTTGTTAGTTTTGTAATGTGTGTGTGTGTGTCTACTACGTGATGTCATGTGGTAAAACAGTATGTAAGGAACACTAAATATAGTTTATTTTTCTATATTTTTTTCTTCCCTAGCGTTTCAGAATGAAGTTGGTTCCCAATGCATTGGGGTGGAGCTGGACAGTCCCTCGACTAACCACCTGGTTGATGGGCAACAGACTCTGGACGCTGCAGCATCGTTTGAGGCCCAGACACACACGCCTGCCACTTCAACCAGGCCCACTTTACCCCAAACCAACCTCCAACCCCGGGTGAACGTAGTCAGATTGAACCTTGAAACTGGTACCCAGGTCAGCACACCTCAAGTGACTGGAACTGTCCACATCCCTCAGTCTCAGGGCACCCTTCAACCCCAAACCAATACACACCCAGTCACTGTTCAACCCCAGGCTGATGGTTTGCTTCAAGGTTATGCTCCATTCCACGTAAACATACCCCAAGTAGTGCCACTGCCACAGCAGTCTACTCTACCCCAAGCCAACATATCACAGGCCTATATAACCCAAGCGAACCAATCAAAGGCTACTCTAGCCCAAGCCAACCTATCACAGGCCTATATACCCCAAGCAAACCAATCACAGGCCTATATGCCCCAGTCCACTGTGCAGCCTCAGACGAACATACCCCAAGTGAACCAACCTACGGTCCACATTCCTTTGATTGAGGTCCAACCACACATGCAGGTCCAGCTACCTCCTCAGGACCTGGCAGCACTGGTCCAGGTGCATCGCCAAGGTTACGACATGTTACAGAGGGAGCTGGTCAGTATGAGGAGCAGCATGGAGAGAGTGCTGCAGCCCTTGCTGTCATCCATCAACAACAACCTGGAAAGACTGGTTAATGCTGTTGAACACCTCTCTGGGGTTGAGAACACACCTCAGACCAACAGTGATGTCCATGGTCATCGTGATGCTCCCTCCTGACCTTGTTAGGTTACGTTCACCATCTATCTGAAAGTAGGACAGGATGTGTTCAGGTGGATGCAGAGCTCCTGTTTAACGACTCTTTATACTATTTCAAATGTCTACCATCCAGGTAGAGATGGACTAAAAAACATTGAGTAAAGTTCTGTGCAGTAAATGTAACTCTAGGAATCTTTGTACTGTACATGCAGGTCCATTTTGTTATTAGAGATATGTTTCTCTTGTCAATGACTAAATGTATGCTCCTTTTTCTCAGTAATCTGTTTTTGTTCAAGGTGCCTCAGCCTCTTTGGACCTCCTGTTGAGTTCCGAAATAAAATGTATTTTCAAAAAAAGTGTTCAAACAGTTATAATCCTGTCATTGTTTGTTTATGCACACAATCCACGAGGTCAACTTGAGCACAGGCCATTAATTTAGTATAGAAGTGTTCTGAACCTTTTTCTTAACCTGCTTGATCATTTTCTCAGAGGCATGATACAGACGGGAGGGAAATACAAAAAGAGAAGGCACCTCCATCCCTTTGTCCTGCGCCCACACACTAGAGAGCAAGTGAGGGAATCAGGGAAGACTGCAGAACACATGACAGAACACATGTGTTTCTTCCTTCCTCCTCTACCCCTCCCTCCTTCACTCTCCGTCTTTACCTCCCTCTCTCCCACCCTCAAAAGGATTGACATGTCGTCTCCTATAACCAAAGCTGAGGTGGGACGACTGGTGCTGCAGTTGCCCCCAGACTGTCTGGAAACCACTCAATTTTGTTAGTGTGGAAACATCAAGCATGCAGAACTAAACGGTAACAACTCAAAGACATCTCAGGACATCCAACCACTCCTGTGGGTCTACTTTCCTTCATCTCAACTAACATGAGAGAACTGGACAGGTGAAAGCAATGTACCAGTAGGCAGGCACCTCCAGAATATTAATCATTTATCATCTGATACCATTCCCATCTGATCCACATAACCTGTTTGGAAAGACTAAGTACTCAGTTAAACCTAAACAACTTGGCTGGAGTTATATGAAAAACCCAGCAGTGTTGCAGTTCTTGACACACTCAAACCTGTGCGCCTGGCACCGACTACCATACCCTGTTCAAAGGCACTTCAATATTGGGAATTGATGGGAAATGATGTAAAATATATCACTAGCCACTTTAAACAATGCTACCTAATATAATGTTTACATACCCTACATTATTCATCTCATATGTATACGTATATACTGTACTCTATATCATCCACTGCATCTTTATGTAATACATGTATCACTAGCCACTTTTAACTATGCCACTTTGTTCACATACTCATCTCATATGTATATACTGTACTCGATAACATCTACTGTATCTTGCCTATGCTGCTCTGTACCATCACTAATTCATATATCTTTATGTACATATTCTAAATCTACTTGTGTATAAGACAGTAGTTTTGGAATTGTTAGTTAGATTACTTGTTGGTTATTACTGCATTGTCGGAACTAGAAGTACAAGCATTTCGCTACACTCGCATTGACATCTGCTAACCATGTGTATGTGACAAATAAAATTTGATTTGATTTGATTTGATTTGAATATTTTGTCATGACCATTCACCCTCAATGACACACATACACAATCCATGTCTCAAGGCGTAAAAATCCTTCTTTAACCTGTCTCCTCCCCTTCATCTACAGTGATATGAAATGGATTTAACAAGTGAAATCAATAAGGGATCATAGCTTTTACCTTATCAGTCTATGTCATCCTAAAGTTCTGTACACTGTATATTCATGAATACATATTTGTTTACTCAAGTGGTGGGGGGCGGGGGGGTTGTTATGATTAAAACATGTCCCATCATGTCATCAAGTTGTGTTTAAACAGGAGTGTGACTTCCCTGAAGATTCAGGTGGTTCCTTCAGGACACATGATGTTATTTTACCTGACACAGAGAGACTGACGTGCCATCCGGAAGCTCAAACCCTGGATAGGGAGGCTCAGTGAATGTGGTGTGGAATGTGTGCAGGTAGGTCAGTGTGTCAGATGAGTCTACAGCCGTGGCCAAAAGTTTTGAGAATGACACAAATATTCATTGTCACAAAGTCTGACTGCCTCAGTTTGTATGATGGCAATTTGCATATACTCCTGAATGTTATGAAGAGTGATCAGATGAATTGCAAAGTCCTCCTTTGCCATGCAAATGAACTGAATCCCCCAAAAAACATTTCCACTGCATTTCAGCCCTGCCACAAAAGGACCAGCTGACGTCATGTCAGTGATTCTCTCTTTAAAACAGGTGTGAGTGTTGACGAGGACAAGCATGGAGATCACTCTGTCATGCTGATTGAGTTTGAATAATAGACTGGAAGCTTCCAAATGAGGGTGGTGTTCAGAATCATTGTTCTTCCTCTGTCAACCATTGTTACCTGCAAGGAAACACGTGCCGCCATCATTGCTTTGCACAAAAATGGCTTCACAGGCAAGGATATTGTTGCCAGTAAGATTGCACCTAAATCACCCATTTATCGGACCATCAAGAACTTCAAGGAGAGCAGTTCAATTGTTGTGAAGAAGGCTTCAGGGCACCCAAGAAAGTCCAGCAAGTGCCAGCACCGTCTCCTAAAGTTGATTTAGCTGTGGGATTGGGGCACCACCAGTACAGAGCTTGCTCAGGAATGGCAGCAGGCAGGTGTGGGTGCATCTGCACTCACAGTGAGACGAAGACTTTTGGAGGATGTCAAGAAGGGCAGCAAAGAAGCCACTTCTCTCCAGGAAAATATCAGGGACAGACTGATATTCTGCAAAAGGTGCAAGGATTGGACTGCTGAAGACTGGGGTAAAGTCATTTTCTCTGATGGATCCCCTTTCCGATTGTTTGGGGCATCCGGAAAAAAGCTTCTCCGGAGGAGACAAGGTGAGCGCGACCATCAGTCCTGTGTCATGCCAACAGTAAAGCATCCTGAGACCATTCATGTGTGGGGTTGCTTCTCAGCCAAGGGAGTGGGCTCACTCACAATTTTGCCTAAGAACACAGCCATGAATAAAGAATGGTACCAACACATCCTCCGAGAGCAACTTCTCTCAACCATCCAGGAACAGTTTGGTGACAAACAATGCATTTTTCAGCATGATGGAGCACCTTGCCATAAGGCAAAAGTGATAACTAAGTGGCTCAGGGAACAAAACATCGATATTTTGGGTACATGGCCAGGAAACTCCCCAGACCTTAATCCCATTGAGAACTTGTGGTCCATCCTCAAAAGGCGGGTGGACAAACAAAACCCACAAATTCTGACAAACTCCAAGCATTTATTATGCAAGAATGGGCTGCCATCAGTCAGGATGTGGGCCAGAAGTTAATTGATAGCATGCCAGGGCGGATAGCAGATATCTTGAAAAAGAAGGGTCAACACTGCAAATATTGACTCTTTGCATCAACTTCATTTAATTGTCAATAAAAGCCTTTGACACTTATGAAATGCTTGTAATTATACTTCAGTACTCCATAGTAACATCTGACAAAAATATTTAAAGACACTGAGGCAGCAGACTTTGTGGAAATTAATATTCATGTCATTCTCAAAACTTTTGGCCACGGCTGTACACTGTTTTAGGCCCAGCCTTTGGAACTTTAGCTTTCCTGGATATAGCCACTATATTATGGTCACTACATCCAATGGGTACGGATACAGCTTTAGAACAAAGTTCTGCAACATTGGTAACCATTTTATCAATACATTTGGATGATGTACAGTAGTTCCTGCACTATTTGTGAACACTCTGGTAGGTTGATTGATAACCCGAACCAGATTACAGGCACTGGTTACAGTAAGAAGCTTCCGCTTGAATGGACAGCTTGATGAAAACCAGTCTATGTTCAGGTCACCCAGAAAATAGACCTCTCTGTCAGCATCACACACATTATCAAGCACTGCACACATATTATCCAGATACTGACTGTTGACACTTGGTAGCCTATATCAGCACCCCAAAGAAGAGGATTTTGATGAGGCAGATGAACATGCAACCACAACACTTCCACAACATTAGACATGATGTCCTCTTTAAGCTTTAAATGAATATGGCTCTGAACAAATACAGCCACCCCACAAGCATTCACGTCTCTTCTGTAGGTGTTATATACTTGTATTTCCACTGCTGCATCATCAAATGAATTATCTGCATTTCAGAGATGGCTAATATATGTATGTCATCCGATGTTAACAATTCATTTATTTCATTGATCTTTTTTTCTAAAGCTACATACAGTGGGGCAAAAAAGTATTGAGTCAGCCACCAATTGTGCAAGTTCTCCCACTTAAAAAGATGAGGAGGCGTGTAATTTTCATCATAGGTACAGTTCAACTAAATCAACTAAATCAAATCAAATCAAATTTTATTTGTCACATACACATGGTTAGCAGATGTTAATGCGAGTGTAGCGAAATGCTTGTGCTTCTAGTTCCGACAATGCAGTAATAACCAACAAGTAATCTAACTAACAATTCCAAAACTAATTTCTTATACACAGTGTAAGGGGATAAAGAATATGTACATACAGATATATGAATGAGTGATGGTACAGAGCAGCATAGGCAAGATACAGTAGATGGTATCGAGTACAGTATATACATATGAGATGAGTATGTAAACAAAGTGGCATAGTTAAAGTGGCTAGTGATACATGTATTACATAAGGATGCAGTCGATGATATAGAGTACAGTATATACATATACATATGAGATGAATAATGTAGGGTATGTAAACATTATATTAGGTAGCATTGTTTAAAGTGGCTAGGGATATATTTTACATCATTTCCCATCAATTCCCAATATTGAAGTGCCATTGAACAGGGTATGGTAGTCGGTGCCAGGCGCACAGGTTTGAGTGTGTCAAGAACTGCAACGCTGCTGGGTTTTTCATATAACTCCAGCCAAGTTGTTTAGGTTTAACTGAGTACTTAGTCTTTCCAAACAGGTTATGTGGATCAGATGGGAATGGTATCAGATGATAAATGATTAATATTCTGGAGGTGCCTGGCTACTGGTACATTGCTTTCACCTGTCCAGTTCTCTCATGTTAGTTGAGATGAAGGAAAGTAGACCCACAGGAGTGGTTGGATGTCCTGAGATGTCTTTGAGTTGTTACCGTTTAGTTCTGCATGCTTGATGTTGCTGGGAAGACGTTGTAAGGCTGTCATTTCCACACTGACAAAATTGAGTGGTTTCCAGACAGTCTGGGGGCAACTGCAGCACCAGAGTCGTCCCACCTCAGCTTTGGTTATAGGAGACGACATGTCAATCCTTTTGAGGGTGGGAGAGAGGGAGGTAAAGATGGAGAGTGAAGGAGGGAGGGGTAGAGGAGGAAGGAAGAAACACATGTGTTCTGTCATGTGTTCTGCAGTCTTCCCTGATTCCCTCACTTGCTCTCTAGTGTGTGGGCGCAGGACAAAGGAATGGAGGTGCCTTCTCTTTTTGTATTTCCCCCCCAGTCAGTGTGTTGGCAGCAGCCACTCAATGTTAGTGGTTGCTGTTTAACAGTCTGATGGCCTTGATATAGAAGCTGTTTTTCAGTCTCTCGGTCCCAGCTTTGATGCACCTGTACTGCTCTGGATAAGAGCGTCTGCTAAATGACTTAAATGTAAATGTAAATGTACTGACCTCGCCTTCTGGATGATAGCGGGGTGAACAGGCAGTGGCTCGGATGGGTGTTGTCCTTGATGATCTTTATGGCCTTCCTGTAACATCGGGTGGTGTAGGTGTCCTGGAGGGCAGGTAGTTTGCCCCCGGTGATGCGTTATGCAGACCTCACTACCCTCTGGAGAGCCTTACGGTTGTGGGCAGAGCAGTTGCCGTACCAGGCGGTGATACAGCCCGCCAGGATGCTCTCGATTGTGCATCTGTAGAAGTTTGTGAGTGCTTTTGGTGACAAGCTAAATTTCTTCAGCCTCCTGTGGTTGAAGAGGCGCTGCTGCGCCTTCTTCACGATGCTGTCTGTGTGAGTGGACCAATTCAGTTTGTCTGTGATGTGTATGCCGAGGACCTTAAAACTTACTACCCTCTCCACTACTGTTCCATCGATGTGGATAGGGGGGTGTTCCCTCTGCTGTTTCCTGAAGTCCACAATCATCTCCTTAGTTTTGTTGACGTTGAGTGTGAGGGTATTTTCCTGACACCACACTCCGAGGGCCCTCACCTCCTCCCTGTAGGCCGTCTCGTCGTTGTTGGTAATCAATCCATCACTGTTGTGTCGTCCGCAAACTTGATGATTGAGTTGGAGGCATACGTGGCCGCGCAGTAGTGGGTGAACAGGGAGTACAGGAGAGGGCTCAGAACGCACCCTTGTGGGGCCCCAGTGTTGAGGATCAGCGGGGTGGAGATGTTGTTGCCTACTCTCACCACCTGGGGGCGGCCCGTCAGGAAATCCAGTACCCAGTTGCACAGGGCGGGGTCGAGACCCAGGGTTTTGTGCTTGATGACGAGCTTGGAGGGTACTATGGTGTTAAATGCCGAGCTTAGTCGATGAACAGCATTCTCACATAGGTATTCCTCTTGTCCAGGTGGGTTAGGGCAGTGTGCAGTGTGGTTGAGATTGCATCGTCTGTGGACCTATTTGGGTGGTAAGCAAATTGGAGTGGGTCTAGGGTGTCAGGTAGGGTGGAGGTGATATGGTCCTTGACTAGTCTCTCAAAGCACTTCATGATGACAGAAGTGAGTGCTATGGGGCGGTAGTCGTTTAGCTCAGTTACCTTAGCTTTCTTGGGACCAGGAACAATGGTGGCCCTCTTGAAGCATGTGGGAACAGCAGACTGGTATAGGGATTGATTGAATATGTCCGTAAACACACCAGCCAGCTGGTCTGCGCATGCTCTGAGGGCGCGGCTGGGGATGCCGTCTCGGCCTGCAGCCTTGCGAGGGTTAACACGTTTAAATGTTTTACTCACCTCGGCTGCAGTGAAGGAGAGACCGCATGTTTTCGTTGCAGGCCGTGTCAGTGGCACTGTATTGTCCTCAAAGCGGGCAAAAAAGTTATTTAGTCTGCCTGGGAGCAAGACATCCTGGTCCGTGACTGGGCTGGTTTTCTTCTTGTAGTCCGTGATTGACTGTAGACCCTGCCACATACCTCTTGTGTCTGAGCCGTTGAATTGAGATTCTACTTTGTCTCTATACTGATGCTTAGCTTGTTTGATAGCCTTGCGGAGGGAATAGCTGCACTGTTTGTATTCGGCCATGTTACCAGTCACCTTGCCCTGATTAAAAGCAGTGGTTCGCGCTTTTAGTTTCACGCGAATGCTGCCATCAATCCATGGTTTCTGGTTAGGGAATGTTTTAATCGTTGCTATGGGAACGACATCTTCAACGCACATTCTAATGAACTCGCACACCGAATCAGCGTATTCGTCAATGTTGTTGTCTGACGCAATACGAAACATGTCCCAGTCCACGTGATGGAAGCAGTCTTGGAGTGTGGAATCAGCTTGGTCGGACCAGCGTTGGACAGACCACAGCGTGGGAGCTTCTTTTTTTAGTTTCTGTCTGTAGACAGGGATCAGCAAAATGGAGTCGTGGTCAGCTTTACCGAAAGGAGGGCGGGGCAGGGCCTTATATGCATCGCGGAAGTTGGAATAACAATGATCCAAGGTTTTGCCAGCCCTGGTAGCGCAATCGATATGTTGATACAATTTAGGGAGTCTTGTTTTCAGATTAGCCTTGTTAAAATCCCCAGCTACAATGAATGCAGCCTCAGGATGTATGGATTCCAGTTTGCAAAGAGTCAAATAAAGTTTGTTCAGAGCCATCGATGTGTCTGCTTGGGGGGGGATATATACGGCTGTGATTATAATCGAAGAGAATTCTCTTGGTAGATAATGCGGTCTACATTTGATTGTGAGGAATTCTAAATCAGGTGAACAGAAGGATTTGAGTTCCTGTATGTTTCTGTGATCACACCACGTCTCGTTAGCCATAAGGCATACGCCCCCGCAAAGGTGTTTGTTTCTGTCGGCGCGATGCGTGGAGAAACCCGCTGGCTGCACCGCCTCCGATAGCGTCTCTCCAGTGAGCCATGTTTCCATGAAGCAAAGAACGTTACAGTCTCTGATGTCCCTCTGGAATGCTACCCTTGCTCGGATTTCATCAACCTTGTTGTCAAGAGACTGGACATTGGCGAGAAGAATGCTAGGGAGTGGTGCATGATGTGCCCGTCTCCGGAGTCTGACCAGAAGACCGCCTCGTTTCCCTCTTTTACGAAGTCGTTTTTTTGGGTCGCCGGCTGGGATCCATTCCGTTGTCCTGGTTGAAAGGCAGAACACAGGATCCGCTTCGCAAAAGTCATATTCTTGGTCGTACTGATGGTGAGTTGACGCTGATCTTATATTCAGTAGTTCTTCTCGACTGTATGTAATGAAACCTAAGATGACCTGGGGTACTAATGTAAGAAATAACACGTAAAAAAAACAAAAAACTGCATAGTTTCCTAGGAACGCGAAGCGAGGCGGCCATCTCTGTCGGCGCCGGAAGTACGAAGTAAGAACACCATACCATACAGACAAAATGAGAAGAAAAAAAATCCAGAAAATCATATTGTAGGATTTTTAAGGAATTTATTTGCAAATTATGGTGGAAAATAAGTATTTGGTCTAACAAAAGTTTATCTCAATACTTTGTTATATACCCTTTGTTGGCAATGACAATGGTCAAACGTTTTCTGTAAGTCTTCACAAGGTTTTCACACACTGTTGGTATTTTGGCCCATTCCTCCATGCAGATCTCCTCTAGAGCAGTGATGTTTTGGGGCTGTTGCTGGGCAACACGGACTTTCAACTCCCTCCAAAGATTTTCTATGGGGTTGAGATCTGGAGACTGGCTAGGCCACTCCAGGACCTTGAAATGCTTCTTACGAAGCCACTCCTTAGTTGCCCGGGCAGTGTGTTTGGGATCATTGTCATGCTGAAAGACCCAGCCACGTTTCATCTTCAATGCCCTTGCTGATGGAAGGAGGTATTCACTCAAAATCTCACGATACATGGCCCCATTCATTCTTTCCTTTACACGGATCAGTCGTCCTGGTCCCTTTGCAGAAAAACAGCCCAAAAGCATGATGTTTCCACCCCCATGCTTCACAGTAGGTATGGTGTTCTTTGAATGCAACTCAGCATTCTTTGTCCTCCAAACACGACGAGTTGAGTTTTTACCAACAATTTATATTTTGGTTTCATCTGACCATATGACATTCTCCCAATCTTCTTCTGGATCATCCAAATGCTCTCTAGCAAACTTCAGACGGGCCTGGACATATACTGGTTTAAGCAAGGGGACACGTCTGGCACTGCAGGATTTGAGTCTCTGGCGGCGTAGTGTGTTGCTGATGGTAGGCTTTGTTACTTTGGTCCCAGCTCTCTGCAGGTCATTCACTAGGTCCCCCCGTGTGGTTCTGGGATTTTTGTTCACCGTTCTTGTGATCATTTTGACCCCACGGGGTGAGATCTTGCATGGAGCCCCAGATTGAGGGAGATTATCAGTGGTCTTGTATGTCTTCCATTTCCTAATAATTGCTCCCACAGTTGATTTCTTCAAACCAAGCTGCTTACCTATTGCAGATTCAGTCTTCCCAGCCTGGTGCAGGTCTACAATTTTGTTTCTTGTGTCCTTTGACAGCTCTTTGGTCTTGGCCATAGTGGAGTTTGGAGTGTGACTGTTTGAGGTTGTGGGCAGGTGTCTTTTATACTGATAACAAGTTCAAACAGGTGCCATTAATACAGGTAACGAGTGGAGGACAGAGGAGCCTCTTAAAGAAGAAGTTACAGGTCTGTGAGAGCCAGAAATCATGCTTGTTTGTAGGTGACCAAATACTTATTTTCCACCATAATTTGCAAATAAATTCATTAAAAATCCTACAATGTGATTTTCTGGAATTTCTTTTCTCATTTTGTCTGTCATAGTTGAAGTGTACCTATGATGAAAATTACAGGCCTCTCTCATCTTTTTAAGTGGGAGAACTTGCGCAATTGGTGGCTGACTAAATACTTTTTTTGCCCCACTGTATTTAAAATACGCATTTTAATTTCTTCTGTGTATACTTTCATTTAAATTACATTGGCTTAAACTACACTCCAATGTATTTTTTATTTTGTATTTGTATTTTGGGGTAGCCTCGTGGTTAGAGCATTGGACTAGTTACCGAAAGGTTGCAAATTCAAACCCCCGAGCTGACCAGGTACAAATCTGTCGTTCTGCCCCTGAACAGGCAGTTAACCCACTATTCCTAGGCAGTCATTGAAAATAAGAATTTGTTCTTAACTGACTTACCTAGTAAAATAAAGGTAAAATGTAAAAAAATATTAATATTTTTTTTGCCCATGTCTGTTGTTGATGCAATGGAAACTTTCACAGCATGCAACTTCATGATCCTGATTGAATCAAGCTAAAGTAACACGCTTTGGCTAAGAAGGTGACCTAAAGCACATGTGCTCCACACAGAACAGGAATAAGAGAGGGGATCATTTAAGTTATTTTGAGTTTGTCTTCGCCTGAGGTTGAAGTCACCAAGTGATGGCCGTCGCCCGTTGAGCACCTGAGGTGGTGACCAGCTGACATCACAGTCGATGTCAGAGTTTGTTAAAGGTCATGACCTTTGACAATATTCTAACTGTGAAAGCTGAAAGGCCTGAGGGGGTTAAACAACAACCCTCTCAATGGCATTACCCCAACTGGGCATCTCTCCAATACAAACTGACCTGACTTTGCATGGGGGGATTTTTTTATATATATTTTTTATCTAGGGCAGGGTTCATTCCATGATCACATCCATCTCGATATTCAGTGGCTTCCTTTTTCTTATCTCTTTTCCTGCACTGGTGTGAAAGACCTGGGATAGATTAAATCAAATTCACATTAAGAAATGGCATTTTGTATATATCTACAGTGTTCAGCTTCAGATCAGCTCATGAGAAGGGAAGGAGACAGGAGAGGAAGACATTTTAGTCTATTGAGATACACCCCAGAGTTCTTTTTTTCTAGGCTACTCTCCTCTTTGTGGGGGTCAAAGTTGAACTCTTAGGGTCATGCAAGTGCTGTCTTGTCTGTTTTTATAGGTGGGGAATATGGTTTGATATGAATTAGGAAATGTTCGTCCAATGTGTATTTGATATTTCACTCAACATTATAATGACATCATAATTTCACATTAAAGACGGTTTTAACCAATTGATCCCTCATTGACACGTAATGACACAAACATGTTAAAATGAAGTGATGATGATGGTTGGACCAGACAAATAACAAAGAAAACTGATAAAGTCTTTAATTGATTTAATATCAGATAATAATCTCATACCAATGCAGCGTAATTATATTTACTTTAATAGGTGAAACACCACTGACAGGGTCCTCAGTAGGAGTACACTGAATCCTTGTTTACACCTTGCGCTGACATGTGAGTTTCGTGATCTTACCAATTGTATTAAAATGTGTCTCTTATCCGTCCAATGTGTCCGCATTGTGACCAGACTAGCTGGTGCCTCCGTGTATGCTAATTATTTGACAGCCATTCTTACAAAATAATATAACTCCATGCTGCTGGAAAGGGAGCTAGACAACATCCAGGCCACCTACAACAAAGAATACCACTATGCTGTGGGATATGACAGGTGGGAGCACGGATACAAATCCTTCAATATACTCATATCCAACATCCAACACAATTCCACCAACCACTACTTTTTTCAAACATACTTTAATATTTTGTGTGTGTGTATGTGTCCTACAGCCCAATGAAGATTCTGAATAGGCACAACGAGGTGTGGTACATGGTTGAGGGAGAGCCTGTGTGCCCTACCTCCTCCTAAACATCCTCCTCCATTACTGCTGTGTCTGGCATAACCACTTTGAGGAGGACCAATTGGAGGTGCATGGTAGACTGTGAACATCTGAGAAAATGTGGTTTGGGGGCAACAAAGACATGTGTCTCTAAGACATGTGTCTCTGATCTGGTGGTACTATAATCAAAAATCAATATTCCACCTATTACTGTACGTGTATACATATGTCTTAGAATTTGCTCATTAATTTTCAGTTTGTTAGGGAGGTGCCCCCCCACCAGCCCCATAATTCGAACTCTGTACATATTGACATGTTCTAACAATGTGGGGTGAATGTAGATGTAGACAGAGATACATTTGTAGTAAAGTCTGTTTGTCAAAAGGGAAGTTACTTTTCATAAACTACTACATTCAATGTTGAACATGATTTGAAACTTTGTCTATGTTGAGTTTCTTTCCTTAAATACAGTCGTGCCAAAAGTTTTGAGAATGACACAAATATTAATTTCCACAAAGTTTGCTGCTTCAGTGTCTTTAGATATTGTTGTCAGATATTACTATGGAATACTGAAGTATAATTACAAGCATTTCAGTGTCAAAGGCTTTTATTGACAATTACATGAATTTGATGCAAAGAGTCAATATTTGCAGTGTTGACCCTTCTTTTTCAAGACCTCTGCAATATGCCATGGCATGCTGTCAATTAACTTCTGGGCCACATCCTGACTGATGGCAGCCCATTCTTGCATAATCAATGCTTGGAGTTTGTCAGAATTTGTGGGTTTTGTTTGTCTTAAGGATTGACCACAAGTTCTCAATGGGATTAAGGTCTGGGGAGTTTCCTGGCCATGGATCCAAAATATTCATGTTTTGTTCCCTGAGCCACTTAGTTATCACTTTTGCCTTATGGCACGGTGGTCCATCATGCTGGAAAAGGCATTGGAAAAGGCAGCTGAATCAACTTTAGGAGACGGTCTTGGCGCTTGCTGGACTTTCTTGGCCACACTGAAGCCTTCTTCGCAACAATTGAACCGCTCTCTCTGAAGTTCTTGATGATCCGATAAATGGTTAATTTAGGTGCAATCTTACTGGCAGCAATATCCTTGCCTGTGAAGCCCTTTTTGTTCCAAGCAATGTTGACGGCACGTGTTTCCTTGTAAGTAACCATGGTTGAGAGATGAAGAACAATTATTCCAAGCACCACCCTCCTTTTGAAGCTTCCAGTCTGCTATTCGAACTCAATCAGCATGCCAGAGTGATCTACAGCCTTGTCATCATCAGCACTCACACCTGTGTTAATGAGAGAATCACTGATATGATGTCAGCTGGTCCTTTTGTGGCAGGGCTGAAATGCAGTGGAATTTTCTTTGGCAAAGAGGGACTTTGCAATTAATTGCAATTAATCTGATCACTCTTCATAACATTCTGGAGTATATGCAAATTGCCATCATACAAACTGAGGCATCAGAATTTGTGAAAATTAATATTTGTGTCATGCTCAAAACTTTTGGCCCCGACTGTATAGTTGAAGTCGGAAGTTACATACACTTAGGTTGGAGTCATTAAAACTCGTCTTTCAACCACTCCACAAATTTCTTGTTAACGAATTATAGTTTGGCAAGTCGGTTAGGACATCTACTTTCTGCATGACACAAGTAATTTTTCCAACAATTGTTTACAGACAGATTATTTCACTTATAATTCACTGTATCACAATTCCAGTGGGTCAGAAGTTTACATACACTAAGTTGACTGTCCCACTGTCCCTAAATTCCAGAAAATAATGTCATGGCTTTAGAAGCTTCTGATAGGCTAATTGACATAATTTGAGTCAATTGGAGGTGTACCTATGGATGTATTTCAAGGCCTACCTTCAAACCCAGTGCCTCTTTGCTTGACGTCATGGGAAAATCAAAAGACATCAGCCAAGACCTCAGAAAAACAATTGTAGACCTCCACAAGTCTGGATCATCCTTGGGAGCAATTTCCAAAAGCCTGAAGGTACCACGTTCATCTGTACAAACAATAGTGCGCAAGTATAAACACCATTGGACCACACAGCCGTCATATCACTCAGGAAGGAGACGCATTCTGTCTCCTAGAAATGAACATACTTTGGTTCGAAAAATACAAATCAATCCCAGGACAACAGCAAAGGACCTTGTAAAGATGCTGAAGGCAACAGGTACAAAAGTGTCTTTATCCACAGTAAAATGAGTCCTATAACGACATAACCTGAAAGGCCGCTCAGCAAGGAAGAAGCCTCTGCTCCAAAACCACCATAATAAAGCCAGACTAAGGTTTGAAACTGCACATGGGGACAAAGATCGTACTTTTTGGAGAAATGTCCTCTGGTCTGATGAAACAAAAATAGAACTGTTTGGCCATAATTACCATCACTGTGTTTGGAGGAAAAAGGGGGAGGCTTGCAAGCCGAAGAACATCATCCCAACCTTGAAACACGGGGGTGGCAACATCATGTTGTGGGGGTGCATTGTTGCAGGATGGACTGGTGCATGTCGCAAAATAGATGGCATCATGAGGAGGGGAAAATGATGTGGATATATTGAAGCAACATTTCAAGACATCAATCGGGAAGTTAAAGCTTGGTCGCAAATGGGTCCTCCAAATGGACAATGACCCCAAGCATACTTCCAAATTGTTGGCAAAATGGCTTAAGGACAACAAAGTCAAGGTATTGGAGTGGCCATCACAAAGCCCTGACCTCAGTCCTATAGAAAATCTGTGGGCAGAACTGAAAAAGCGTGTTTGAGCAAGGAGGCATACAAACCTGACTCAGTTACACCAGTTCTGTCAGGAGGAATGGGCCAAAATTCATCCACTTATTGTGGGAAGCTTGTGGAAGGCTACCCGAAAAGTTTGACCCAAATTAAACAATTTAAAGGCAATGCAACCAAGTACTAATTTAGTGTATGTAAACTTCTGCCCCACTGAGAATGTAATGAAAGAAATAAAATATGAAATCAATCATTCCCTCTACTATTATTCTGACATTTCATGTTCTTAAAATAAAGTGGTGATCCTAACTGACGTAAGACAGGGAATTCTTTTTTTTTTAAATGTCAGGAATTGTGAACAACTGAGCGCAAATGTAGTTGGCTAAGGCGTATGTAAACTTCTGACTTCAACTGCATATGCCAAACAAATCCTCTCCAGCTCTTTGGTCAAACTCGAGTGGTGGTGAATACAGTCATCATATAATCATTTATAATGAACATAAAATCTTGGGTAATTGCGTCAGATACCATATCAGGACAAAGGGTCCATGTTAGCACCAGTTATAAACAAGGCTTCTTACTCCATTCCTCACTAGTGATTGGTAAAGTCGACCCAGAAGTGCTCAGTGAACAAACTGCATACATCCAAGTGCTATGTACTTCCTCTAAACGTGGCAGCCAAGCTGTTATTGCGAAACTGACTTTCTATTTTCCAAAAAGAAATATATAACAGTCGGATCTAGTCACAGCCTCTTTCTCATTATCCTATGCTCTTTTTCAAAGACACATCAAGACTGATCGTCTCGAATTATCTAACTTGGCACACACATTTATAAACCACCTGGTTTTCTCTTCAGCTGGTTAACTAATCCCATTGCACATATTTGTCGAGGCCCCCGGGGCCATTCTGCAGTGAAGTGGGTGTGTCTCACAAGTTTTGGGAAGGGGTCCAGGATTTATTTCATAACCCTCAGTTGGTATAAATAGTTTCTCTGCAAGCATTTCCCTCAGGCCAGTGGATGCATCTGAACTGAGCTGATCTAAAAGACACACATTCAGCACCATGTAAGTAGAAATGATAGTCTCGTTGCTTTGATATGTTTCATTTGACTTGTGATGGTGTTAATTATTAAAGGGAGAATGATTTCTATAGAAATTGGAAGTTGTAGCATTATAATTTGGAAACTGTCTTAAAGTATTACAATAGTAATCATTAATGTCTGAATAATAGATTTTTCATGTGATGTGCACCTAATAATGACACTGACTGTTTGTGTGTACTTCAGGGTTTATTTTGTAGGGTTGGTTGGCTTGCTTCTCATCTTGACTGCTGAAGCCAGAATTGGGTAAGGAAGTTATAATGCACATCTGTTATTACTTTCCTCACATCGTAACCACACGTTTGAATATTATAGTGAATGTTTGAATATTCATATTGAATAATTTTATTTTACCTGCATTTAACTAGGCAAGTCAGTTAAGAACAAATTCTTATTTTCAATGACGACCTAGGAACAGTGGGTTAACTGCCTGTTCAGGGGCAGAACGACAGATTTGTACCTTGTCAGCTCGGGGGATTGAACTTGCAACCTTCCGGTTACTAGTCCAACGCTCTAACCACTAGGCTACACTGCCGCCCGGTTGATGTTGTGCAATATTTTCTGAATTTCTCCATGATTGATTTGTTTTCCACTGATCCCTATAGGAGCTCCTCTGAGTCGAGCTTCTGCACCGAGTCAAGGGAATGTCTGCTGTATGATCTGGTGTGCAAGAATGACGATTATGAGGTGAGTTCATTGTAAAGCACAAATTAATGGCACATAAAACGGAGTCAGGGGTGTTATTTGTGACCACATTTTTTGGTGGATCGTTTAGGTTTCTGTCAGGGTTGCAGATAAAATACATTTTCATTTTCATCAGAATATCGTTTATCAACATGATAATAATAATGATCATTTTCCATAAAATGTTAAAAACAGACGAATTGTACCTGCATGCGTAAAACAGGAGCTTCCCCCAATCCCCACCCTGCTACCAAGGTGCCATCCACCTGACAAGTCCCCAAGTCCCCAAGTCCCCAAGTCCCAGAAATCAGGATTCCCACCACTTTCTACTGGATCAAGACACCAGAGTTGCTCCCCCTGCATCCAACATCTGTAACTCAGCACGTTCTCCAACACAGGACTCTGAGTAAAGTTTGTGTCTGTATTACAGGTGCGCCACTATGACTCGGTGAAATGGGTGTCGACAGACGAGGAAAGCTACATCATGGACAAGGCCATGTACACTGCCTTCCAGAGACTCTTCAAATACATCACCGGCTCCAACGAGGCTGGTGTGTGTGTGTGTGTGTGTGTGTGTGTGTGTGTGTGTGTGTGTGTGTGTGTGTGTGTGTGTGTGTGTGTGTGTGTGTGTGTGTGTGTGTGTGTGTGTGTGTGTGTGTGTGTGTGTGTGTGTGTGTGTGTGTGTGTGCGTGCGTGTGTATATTAATCTATTTGTGTGTGTGTGTGTGGATGCACATTTTTCCTATAGGCGTCAACATTGACATGACAACTCCGGTGACTGTCAAAATTGAGGAGAAGAAGAGGTTGTGGCAGTCGTCTGTCTTCACCCTCAACTTCCTCCTGCCGTCTGACTATCAGTTGACTCCTCCCGAACCCACTGATGGCAGTGTAAGACTCAATAGATCCTACAGCTTATGCAGCTTTTCTAGAGTGCCCGGTGGTTGGGGTTTGCCAATTTGGGAGTATTCTATTGGTGCCATTGTGCAAGAAAAGCTTAATCGAGCGCAGTTAAAATATTAAAAAGAACATAAATACCATTTGAACCCATGTCAAGTATGTCATGTTTTTTTAAAGACCGTGGTTAACAATGTGGATGTCTTTGTGATTTCCCTGTGCAGGTATATTTTACAGAGACGCCAGACATGAACGTGTACGTGAGGAGCTACGGTGGATGGATGATGTCTTTGACATCCAGTGTAAACTCAATGCTGCTGAAAAGGCAGCTAGACAAAGTCCAGGCCACCTACAACAAAGACTACCACTATGCTGTGGGATATGACAGGTGATAGCACAGATACAAATCCTTCAATATACTCATATCCAACATCCAACACAATTCCACCAAAATACTTTTTCAAACATACTTTAATATTTTGTGTGTGTGTGTGTATGTGTCCTACAGCCCAATGAAGATTCTGAATAGGCACAACGAGGTGTGGTACATGGTTGAGGGAGAGCCTGTTTGCCCTACCTCCTCCTGAACATCCTCCTCCATTACTGCTGAGTCTGGCATAACCACTTTGAGGAGGACCAATGGGAGGTGCATGGTAGACTGTGAACATCTGAGAAAATGTGGTTTGGGGGCAAAAAAGATATTAACTAAGACATGTGTCTCTGATCTGGTGGCACTATAATCCAAAATCAATATGCCACATACTATAGAGTGTATACTGTATAATTTGCTCGTTCTTATTCAGAGTTCAGTTTGTTAGGAAGGTGCCTTGCCCCCCCCCCCCGACCCATAATTCGAACTCTGTACGTATTGACATGTTCTAACAATGTGGGGTGAATGTAGATGTAGACAGGGATACATTTGTACTAAAGTCTGTTTATGAAAAGTAACTTCCCTTTTGACAAACTACTACATTCAATGTTGAACATGATTTGGATCTTTTGTCTGTGTTGAGTTTGTTCCCTTAAATATATGCCAAACAAATCCTCTCCAGCTCTTTGGTAAAACTTGAGTGGTGGTACATACAGTATGATTATAATGAACATAAAATCTTGGGTCATTGTGTCAGAAACCATATTTGTTACATAGTCTGTCCATGAGAGACTATGATGAACATTACAAATTATTTTTTTTCCAGTCACTCCTTTCACAAATACAGTGAAGTCATATTTGAAAGCCATAAAAATCTCATTTGTTTGTTATTATTCAGCGGTGCCCCCAACACAAGGCCACTATACGCCACTTTTTTGCCATTCAGGGCATGTTCTAAGAAAACATCTCAAATACAGATCACAAGTAAGTACACTCTTAGAAAAAAAAGGGTTCCAAAAGGTTCTTTACTGAGGAATGAGGTTCAACCAAGAACTAATTTGATCAGAAGAACCCTTGTTGGAAGACAAGGGTTCTTTATCAGTCAAAGGGTTCTACCTAGAACCTTTAACATCCTAAGAACCATTTTTAGAAGAAAGGGTTCTTGGATAATTCTTTGAAAGGCAAGAAGGATTCTATATGGAACAATATATAATATTTCCCAGCATGCTCTTTTTCAGGGAGATTTTCTGAATAGATTGTTTAAACTGTAATATCTGTGTTTTTGCATGTACTGTACATTGATCAGTTGATTCATGTTATGCTTCACAAAGATAAAGAACATACTGTTTTCTAAACTAATCCAATCGATTAGTAATTGGATTTATTCCACCCGTTACTAAGATGAGTTTTTCAGTTTAAATGATTGAGGTCGTCTCAATTTTCAATCTTCTCTCTGTAGAATCTTTCAGAGATGGTTGTAGGATGAACCGTTAGATTATAAAATTGTTATTGGTAGAACCCTTCATAGAGGGTTCTAGGTAAAACCATATACAGGGGGTTCTTTCATGAACCAAACATAGAGGGTACTAGATAGAAGGGTTCCCATATGGGGACAAACTGAGGAACCATGTATGGTTCTACTTAACATATTTTTTTCTGAGTGTACACTGCACGACGCCAGGACAGCGGAGTCAATCACCACCTTCCGGAGACACCTGAAACCCCACCTCTTCAAGGAATACCTAGGATAGGATAAGCAATCCTTCTCACCCCCCCTTAATGATTTAGATGCACTATTGTAAAGTGGCTGTTCCACTGGATGTCAGAAGGTGAATTCACCAATTTGTAAGTCGCTCTGGATAAGAGCGTCTGCTAAATGACTTAAATGTAAATGTAATTATACACTGCAATGGGTAGGCATTCCCAGTCATGAACTCTGGCCTGCCCTGCTCTTGCAGATGTAAACCGCTTTGTTCTGCCTAACCAATGACTGTGCTGTGTATGGTGGCACCTCAGGAGGCGAGTCAATTTCAACAACAAAAAAGCCATATCTGTGCACACGGACCAGGCCTACTCATGTCCTGTTCAGTTTGAGAACGAGAAGTGAATATGATATGGAGGATCAGAGGTATTTTTTTATTTAAATTTTGCTAAGGCAGCAGCTACTTTTCCTGGGTCCAAAGCCTGCTACTGATATAATTGATTTTAATACAAATTAAATGGACCTGATTATATAAAGCAATCTATAACGAGGCTTTAGACCACAATGCTTTATGCTAGAAACAAGCTGTAAAATGCCAGGGAAAGATGTGACTCAGATACATATAAGAGATCTTTGGTTTGAGTCTATGACATTCAGAGGCTGCGCTACCACCTTCCATAGCCGAAGCGCAGTGGTGTACTAAATGCTCTTTTTTGAGGTGAAGGAGGGCAACAACAAAAAAGTCAATGACATCATCATTGAATATCGTTATAGAATAAGTGCATAAAATGCATCCTCCAATTGCAACGTATGCCTATATGCCCACACATCTTGTCTCAAAAACACAGTATTTGGTCCCATATTTCTTGCATGCAATGCAGAGTATGTGAGTGGAGCGGGGCTGGAGCAGAGCGAGGAGCTGACCGTGGTCCAATTTCACTGGAGCGTGGAGCGAGATTCCCAAAGGCTGTAAGCGTCGGCAGTTTCGCCCGCTCCAATTTCGCTCCAGCAGTGCTTACTTCAGGAGCTCAGGGCATGCCAGCTCCAGCATTCATTGGTAGTCTACTTGTGTGCTGCTAATAGCCAACTGCTTTGGATACTGTCATGGAGTTCGCTAAATATTTTCATAAAGAAACTAATAAAACACACAGATGCTAAATCAAGGAGACTTACGAAGATGATGACCAAGCGCAAGAGCGGGAGTGCGGTGATAGTGTCCACTGTTATGTGTAAGGTTTGGATGCCACCTGCTGGTATGGTGCTAAAACTGTTAGGTTATAGACCGGGTGTCAATTGTTCTACGCGCGGGACTTGGCAGTCACACACTGGTTACATGAAACATCCACAACTAAAGAATCATTGTGGAATCTGAAAATACACTTATCCCAAAAGTATGATGGTGTACTTACAATGTGCACATGTTAAAAGAAAGAAATGAGGTGGGTAGATAACTAAGTGTGTCATTGTAGCAAATTTTTATCAACAGAAAATCAGGTCACTTAAATGTTTCGTTCATTTTCGTTCTTATTATCTATATAGATTTTTGCCCAATAGGCCAGGCATATTCCCACTTTCAAGGAGCTTTCCGTTTTTATTGGGTTATTTTGCCTAAAAACTTATAGGCCTACCTATAGAAAAAACTTTGCATCTTTGACCAGCCTGGCAAGAGTGGCCAAAAAGGGTGTTTAGCATCCTCAGTTGCTCTGCAAGTGTGGGTAGGTGAAGCCACAGACTGGCCAAACTCGTGTTTCTAAAAATGAATTCAAAGGCACTAATAAGACATTTTTCGTTCAATTTTTATTTAATTCTAAGTAAGTCACAGCCTATATGCGCAATATATAGACTATAATAATTGTTTAAATGCTGCACGCTTTATGTCCCTACCAGCCTATTGTGTCGCACTCGCAAATGCTTCAGACTGTATTTCTTTGTAGGCTATATAGCCTTGAAATAATACCGAGGTAAATACGGTTTCAAGTTGGATATTCGAAGGATATTTACGCTTTCACACCACTTGAGCCACAGACTCCAAATAAGTGGCATGATACCAATTTGTAAGTCGCTCTGGATAAGAGCGTCTGCTAAATGACTTAAATGTAAATGTAAATGTAATTGGAAAAACTGCGCACAACATTGCACAGGTCTTATTTTCACGATTTGGACATTAATTCACTTTCCAAAGCTAATAAACATGTGGAAATGTGAGCAGCATTTTGTATTCCTAGTTGAATTAGTTAGAGCGTGAACAAAGAACAAACTTTTTTTACATTCATATTTCAATAGCTCCTTGGTCATGTGACCTACTTGACTCAAACACGGTTCAGAATGTCCACTGACTACCCTTTTTTTATATTGCACACCCTTTAGTTGGTCAATTTTCATCTCACTCGATTTTACACAAATATTTCAAACTTTCTCATTTCAATACTGCCTTTGTCCTGTCAATTACACACCTAAGAAGCGTGCAGTGGTTATACACTCATATTGTATAAACTCTAGTCATGTATCTTCTATATTGTTGTAGATTAATATTAGTTTGACAATTAGGGGGTTCAGTCCAGTGTTGTGTTTACCCTTTTCTGTCATATTTATCTATAATAAATTGGTAGTTCTAAGTACTTATTTTCCCTGTTTTTTAATTTTTCCTCAGTATTTAACAGCGGTACACTATAGGAGCGAGACAGATGATATCTCCTTTCATCGTTAATATCAACCATAAATGAAAAGGGCAAAGTTCGAGAGTCATGCTATTAATTGTCCAAAGCAGGGATGGGGAGTGAGCTTGTGAGGTAGGCTGCAGTGGGTTTGCTGGTCAATACGTGTATTGAACATGTAACCACAGTAATGGTAGCCAGAAAATTAATTCATAAAAATGGAATATTGACAAATTAAACGGAAATTGTAGACCTTTAATCTTCCCAACATGTCAGATACTTTACTTCAAATAAATACAAAACATTTCAGTGGCTTGTTGTGAATGCACTCAAATATCAAGTCATTATCAGGTTATGTAAACTGCAGGCGAATACTCACAGTAGAAGGATTTGTGTTAATGTTACACTATATGAAAGTGATGCCATGAAAAGGATTCTTTCACGTTATCAAGCTCACGCCGACTGACAAATCCCTGCCTATTACTGTGAATTAAAAGAACATATGAAACATTGTTTTTCCACAAGGCCTACCTGTGTGCCTTCCTTTAAGCACCTCTGTTCGAACACCTCTCCTGTCCTTAATCCATACCACATACAGCCATTTGCAGATCTTTTCAGTGTCCATGTGAAAGATAGTTATTGCGAGCCTGGACCATTTGTTAACTTCAAAAACAATTTTTTAACACCCATGTAAAATGAAGGCCTGCAAAACTGCCTCTCTCCCTCCACCTTTATTCCACAGAGTTTCTGTGGCCTTTTTTAATACGTCTCATGTTTTTTCGATTGACGAAAACTAACCAATTACATTTTTAAGTTTGAAAAATTCATGTAAAAAAACATGTGAGATGAAAATGGACAAACTAAAGTGTGTGCAATGTGTAGGCCCACTGAGTGTACACTCTGAACCTTGTTTGAAGTCAGTAGGTCATATGACCAAAGAGCTATTGAAATTCAAAAAAGTAAATTAATAAAAGTAGTGTGAGATGTAAATCGACAAAAAAAAGTGTGTGCAATGTGTGTCTATGCCATCGGGTTGGCTACAACCAGTTCTGAAAGTTTTAGGAGTAATGGTTAAAGAGCTATTGAAATTTGAAACATTTGATTTGTCACTATGTTGACGGCCCCTAACTGCTGTTGGTGGACTTAAGGTAAACTACAAGCGAGTATCCATCGAATATCTAACCTGAAACTGTCTTTACCTCGGTTGAAATAATATAGCCTAAATAATTCATTTTTGTTCCTTCTTAGGCTTCTTGTCTGGCTCCTGACCTATTTGGAATGTTTATACGGTCACACCCTGATCAGTTTCACCTGTCCTTGTTATTGTCTCCACTCCCTCCAGGTGTCGCTTGTTTTCCCCAGTGTATTTATCCCTGTGTTTCCTGTCTCTCTGTGCCAGTTCGTCTTGTATGTTTCCAAGTCAATCAGCGGTTTTCCCGTTCTCCTGCTTTTTGCATTCTCCTTTTTTTAGTCCTCCTGGTTTTGACCTTTTCCATGTTTCTTGACTTTGTACCCGCCTGCCTGACCATCCTGCCTGCCTTGACCACGAGCCTGTCTGCCACTCTGTACCTCCTGGACTCTGATCTGGTTTTGACCTTTTTGCCTGTCCACAACCATTCTCTTGCCTACCCCTTTGGATTAATAAACATTGTAAGACTCCAACCATCTGCCTCCTGTGTCTGCATTTGGGTCTCACCTTGATATATACGCTGTTTGATATGACCTGTAGCCTATTTGAAATTATGCCAGCTTCTTAAATTCAGTGTTTCATGTTTATTCAAATTATTTTCATTCAAGTCCATATGGTTTGGTTTCAATCCTTAAAAACCGATTGGTAGGTCCAGGTAATCAGAAAAATAGATGGGTGTTGCTTAAATTGTGATTTGAATGGATGTCACGTATTTGGAGCGTTAGCTTTGTACTGTGAGCATGGAGCAGTTTTTAGTGGAGCTGTAGGAAAGGACATGAAGCGTTGAACTGGATTTCAAACCGCTCAACTCCGCTCATATACTCTGACACAATGACTACATCAGAAATGTAGATAAAAGGAATCACTAACCTTTGATGATCTTCATCAGATGACACTAATAGGACATCATGTTACACAATACATGTATGTTTTGTTCGATAAAGTAATATTTATATCCATAAATCTCAGTTTACATTGGCGCGTTACGTTCAGTAATGTTTTGCTTCCAAAACATCCAGTGATTTTGCAGAGAGCCACATGAATTTACAGAAAAACTCATAATAAACATTGATAAAAGTGTTATTCACAGAATTAAAGATAGACTTCTCCTTAATGCAACCGCTGTGTCAGATTTATTTTACATTTACGGAAAAAGCACACCATGCAATAATCTGAGTATGGAGCTCAGAGACCAAACCAACCAAAGAAATATCCGCCATGTTGTGGAGTCAACATTAGTCAGGAATAGCATTATAAATATTTACTTACCTTTCATGATCTTCATCAGAATGCACTCCCAGAAATCCCAGTTCCACAATAAATGTTTGATTTGTTCGATAAAGTTAATCATTTATGTCCAAATTCCTCCTTGTTGTTAGCGCGTTCAGCCCAGTAAACCATCTTCATGATGCGCGAGCACTAGGTCCAGATGAAAAGTCCAAAAGTTCCGTTACAGTCCGTAGAAACATGTCAAACAATGTATAGAATCAATCTTTAGGATGTTTTTAACATAAATGTTCAATAATGTTCCAACCGGAGAATTCCTTTGTCTGTAGAAAAGCACTGGAACGCGAGGTAACTTTTACATGAACGAGCATCACGAGCTTGTGGCACTCTGCCAGACCACTGACTCAATGAGCCCTTATGAGCCCCTCCTTTACAGTAGAAGCCCCAAACAAGTTTCCAAAGACTGTTGACATCTATTGGAAGCCTTAGGAAGTGCAATTTGACCCCATAGAGACTATTCGATAGGCCAAGCTTTGAAAAACTACAAACCTCAGATTTCCCACTTCCTGGTTGGATGTTTCGCAGGTTTTCGCCTGCCATATGAGTTTTGTTATACTCACAGACATCATTCGAACAGTTGTAGAAAATTCAGAGTGTTTTCTATCCAAATCTACTAATAATATGCATATATTAGCAACAGGGACTGAGTAGCAGGCAGTTTACTCTGGGCACACTTTTCATCCAAACGTGAAAATGCTGCCCCCTATCCCAAACAGGTTTTAATCTAAAATGTATTAAATTGTTTCCCCCCCTCAATCTACACACAATACCCCACAATGACAAAGCAAAAACAGGTTTTTAGAAATGTCCTCAATTTAAGGTAAAGTTTGTCCCTTGTATGATTTACATTTATTTTGTTTTATGATGATTACATCTATCTTTCCATATTTGTGCAAGTCTTTCTAAAACAGAAAATGGACACAATTCAATGGATATCAATCAACAAAGAGGTAAGAATATGTAGGCTATAAGAATATGTTGAAGACTAGCTGGGTGCAGATGACTGAACTGCTCACTTTTGTGCCAGTGTCTGCAGGTATACAGACAAGGAGGCATACAAATGTACATCAATTGGTATTGTTATGTTATGCAGATCACATTTACCATCCTCCTTCCTTACCTCATCAATGAATATCCCATAGGCCTCTACATTATGGACCCTTATCAAACATTTGTTTTCATTCACATTCACCATTCACCATATTTTGGTAATCATCTGTATAATTACATTTTGGGGGATTCACAGACTTCTCCCCTCCCTACACCTCTGACGAATAAAACAGGAAACCTGTTCGATCAGCATGCACTGCAAATCGTTCTGGTTATGGATACGGAGAACATCAGCACATTAACATCAACACGCCAGAGGATATACCCATTGGACTTGGGGTCCTGCTGGGTGTTTACCTCATATCTGGAATTTTTTATTCTGCTTTGCCACTAAAATCACAATAAACACTGAGAACAAAAATATTGTGTTGTTATTGTTATGCCTATTATTGTTATCTATAATAAAAAATAAACAGGTGCGGGGATAGTTAGAAAACGAACCCCAAAAGGTTTTTCTAGGATCCATTAAAATTGGTTCTTTGAATTTATAGGGGTTCCCCCACAGTTTCAATTTGTAAAATCCCTAAAGGATACTCCAGGAACCTTTTCTTTTTAGAGTGTAGACTGTAGCCACATTGCAATATGGCGGACTCAGCAAGTCGCTCCTTATTAGGTAAGAAAGCTAGCAAGCTAACTCAGCCTAATGCGATTTCAACGTGTTTTTAATGATCTCATTTATTTAAAGATTTGCCAGTGGATATCTGTTCTGGTAGACTCAGTAATTCCAGTTTAGCTATACACCTGTTTCTGATGTGATGTCATTCCTTCGGGTTTTCATCACTCAATTATCTAGCTAATGTTGCCCATATAGCTAATGTTACTGTCACACATTGCATTCATTCTAGCTACTGTACTATTAACTGGCTTGCCATACTAGCCATCTCTAGATGCAAGGGAACATTTTATATATTTATATTATCTATAACAATTATTTAAAAAGGACATTAGGTAGGTTGCTAGCTAGCTAGGTTAAAACACTTGGGGAAGAGTTAGCTAGCTAGATAACTAAAATAGGGGAGGATTGTCACACTTTGTTTTGTTTTTTAGGGAGGGTTGTGTGGTTGTTTAGGGGGCACATGGCAGGGTAGTGCGTTTAGAATGTAGAATAATAGTGAAGACATCAAAACTGTGTGCTGCCATCCTGTTAGAAGGTAACAGATTATTTTATTACAATGGTTAAAATGGATTTTCATTGTGTTCCATGGTGTTATTCGCCCCCTAGTGGAGCTTTCAGGTACTAAGAAATACTGTACGCAAACAGGAAGTAGAGAATTGTTCCGCACGCATAGACGCAGCTAAAAACAACGGTGCAGGTCTTTCAGTGTAGCTATTTCTTGTCACGCTTCAGCCTCAGAAAATATTTGTTTGTAAGTTCGATTCAAGCATTTAGCTAGTGATGATAATCTTGTTATTGATAGAGTTGCTTACATATCAATGTTGGTTGGTTGCATTTACTCACACAAATTGCAATGCCTTTCATGTATGCCGTCAGCTGTATTATTTTGCTTGTGCGTCATGCAAATGAATTGTAAAATATACTATACTGTAGTTTTGTTACTGTTTCTAGTGTAATATGCTTTGTTTATTCTACAGAGGTTGTACATTATTAGAGTAATTAAAGGAGTCAGCCAATTACCATATGAGTAAAAATTAGCTATATGGTTTGAATCATGCCAAATGCATGGTACCTTGGTACGTGCTTTGTATTTTCATGCAACTTCAACTTGAAATGTATAATGTACAGCTACAGTATGTGTATGTGAATAGAATACTAAAGTGTATTCTTTTCTGTATTTTGCAGTTTCACAACATAAACGTTTTCAATATTCAAGAAAAGCCACGCCTTGGGAGTTTTATTGGACTTAGCTGTTAGCTATCTGTCTAGTTTTGCATGGGAATGCAACTCAAGGGCAGAATATTATGAAATAACACATATGGAATCATGTGGTAACCCCCCCAAAAAGTGTTAAACAAATCAAAATATATTTTAGATTTTAGATTCTTCAAACAGCCACCCTTTGCCTTGATGACAACTTTGCACACTCTTGGCATTCTCTCAACTAGCTTCACCTGGAATGCTTTCTCCACAGTCTTGAAGGAGTTCCCACATATGCTGAGCACTTGTTGGCTGCTTTTCCTGCACTCTGCGGTCTAACTCATCCCAAACCATCTCAATTGGATTGAGGTCGGGTGATTGTGGTCACCTTATGCAGCACTCCATCACTCTCCTTCTTGGTCAAATAGCCGTTACACAGCCTGGAGGTGTGTTGGGTCATTGTCTTGTTGAAAAACAAATTATAGTCCCACTAAGAGCAAACCAGATGGGCCGGCGTATCGCTGCAGAATACTGTGGTAGCCAACTAGCCATGCTGGTTAAGTGTGCCTTGTATTTTAAATAAATCACAGACAGTGTCACCAGCAAAGCACCCCCACACCATAACACCTCCTCCCCCATGCTTTACGGTGGGAAATACACATGCGCCACGTCTCAAAGACATGATGGTTGAAACCAAAAACATCCAATTTGGACTCCAGACCAAAGGACGAATTCCCACTGGTCTAATGTCCATTGCTCGTGTTTCTTGGCCAAAGCAAGAAACTCGGTACCTGTACCCACCTGTATATAGCCTCGTTACTTTTTGTTATTTTTACTTTAGTCTATTTGGTAAATATTTTCTTAAACTCTTCTTGAACTGCACTGTTGGTTTAAGGGCTTGTCAGTAAGCATTTCACTGTAAGGTCTACAGTTGTTGTATTCGGCGCGTGTGACAAATAAAGTTTCCGTATTGACTGACCTTCATGTCTTCAAGTAATGATGGACTGTTGTTTTTCTTTGCTTATTTGAGCTGTTCTTGCCATAATATGGACTTGGTCTTTTAAAAAAATAGGGCTAAATAAGGCTATCTTCTTTTAAGCCAAATTTGACTCCTAAACTAATTTAGGCTTGCCTAAAACTTATGCAATGACTATATTTGAGTTATCAAACTTATATTAATCTTAAAAATACAAATACATCTTCCATTTTGACATTATAGTATTTTGTGTACATTCAATTTTTTTTAAAGACAATTAAATACATTTTAACCCCACTTTGTAACACAATGTTAAGAAATTCAATGGGTATGAATAATTTATTTACATAATATTATATTTACATAAGTATTCAGACCTTGAGATGTTTCTACAACTTGATTGGAGTCTACCTGTGGTAAAGTAAATTCATTGGACATGATTTGGAAAGGCAAACTCCTGTCTATTTAAGGTCCCACTTGTTGACAGTGCATGTCAGAGCAAAAACTAAGCCATGAGGTCATAGGAATTGTCTGTAGCGCTCTGAGACAGGATTGTTTCGAAGCACAGGTCTGGGGAAGGGTACAAAAACATTTCTGCAGCATTGAAAGTCCCTAAAAACACAGTGGCCTCCATCGTTCTTCAATGGAAGAAGTTCGGAACCACCAAACTGAGCAATCCCCGATTGAATTCTTCTACAATGTAGAAAATTGTAGAAATAAATAAAAACCCTTGAATGAGTAGGTGTGTCCAAACTTTTGACTGTTACTGTATGTCAGCTCAATCGTAAATTACTTTTAAATTTCAGTCGTGCTATATTGCTGAGCTTCAACGATACAAGTTGAATTGAAAAAGTGTCACATTCTGACCATAGTTCTTTTGTGTTTTCTTTGTTTTAGTGTTGGTCAGGACGTGAGTTGAGTGGACATTCTGATATGGTTCTCAATCAGAGGCAGGTATTAGTCATTGTCTCTGATTGGGAACCATAACTAGGTAGCCTGTTTTGTGTTGGGTTTTGTGGGTGGGTGTCTTCTGTCTTCGTGTGTCTGCATCAGACAGAACTGTTTCGGTTTTTCACATTTTTTATTTTGTAGTGTTCACGTTTACCGTCTTTATTAACATGATGAACACTAACCACGCTGCGCTTTGGTCCTCTCCTTCCTCCACAGAAGATAGCCGTAACATAACCACCCACCAACCAAGGACCAAGCTGCGTGGTAACAGGCAGCAGCAGCAGCAGGAGAGTCAGCGATGTCAGGACTCCTGTCAGGACTCCTGGAAATGGGAGGACGTTTTGAACGGCAAGGGTTGCTACACATAGGAGGAGATCCTGGCTGGAAGGGATCACCTCCCATGGGAACAGGTGGAGGCAGCTAGGAGGGAAGAGGCAGCCGTCTTCTGCCTACAGGTGCTTCCTCCTCTCCAGTGCTGCCAGAGCCTTCCTCCTGTCCTGAGCCGTCAGAGTCTCCCGCCTGTCCGGAGCTGCTAGAGTATTCCGCCCGTCCGGAGCTGCTAGAGTATCCCGCCCGCCCGGAGCTGCTAGAGTCTCCCGCCCGCCCGGAGCTGCTAGAGTCTCCCGCCCGCCCGGAGCTGCTAGAGTCTCCCGCCCCTCCGGAGCTGCTAGAGTCTCCCGCCCGTCCGGAGCTGCTAGAGTCTCCCGCCCGTCCGGAGCTGCTAGAGTCTCCCGCCCGTCCGGAGCTGCTAGAGTCTCCCGCCCGTCTGGAGCTGCTAGAGTCTCCCGCCCCTCCGGAGCTGCTAGAGTCTCCCGCACGTCCGGAGCTGCTAGAGTCTCCCGCCCATCCGGAGCTTCTAGAGCCGCCAGTCTGTCCTGAGCCGTCAGTCAGCCAGGAGCTGCCAGAGACGTCAGTCAGCCAGGAGCTGCCAGAGCCGCCAGTCAGCCAGGAGCTGCCAGAGCCGCCAGTCAGCCAGGACCTGCCAGAGCCGCCAGTCAGCCAGGACCTGCCAGAGCCGTCAGTCAGCCAGGACCTGCCAGAGCCATCAGCCAGCCAGGACCTGCCAGAGCCGTCAGTCAGCCAGGATCTGCCAGAGCCGTCAGTCAGCCAGGAGCTGCCAAAGCCATCAGTCAGCCAGGAGCTGCCAAAGCCGTCAGCCAGTCCCGAGCTACCCCTCAGTCCCGAGCAGCCCCTCAGTCCAGTGGGACCCTTTAGTAGGGTTGCCAGTCCAAGGTTTATGGCGAGGGTCGCCTTTCCTAGGAGGACACTAAAGCAGACAAAGACTATGGTGGGGTCCACGTCCTGCGCCAGAGCCGCCACCCAGACCCTCCCCTATAGGTTCAGGTTTTGCGGCCAGAGTCCGCACCTTGGGGGGGGGGTACTGTCACATTCTGACCATAGTTCTTTTGTGTTTTCTTTGTTTTAGTGTTGGTCAGGACGTGAGCTGAGTGGACATTCTATGTTGTGTGTTTCCCGTTTCTATGTTTGGCCTGATATGGTTCTCAATCAGAGGCAGGTGTTAGTCATTATCTTTGATTGGGAACCATATTTAGGTAGCCTGTTTTGTGTTGGGTTTTGTGGGTGGCTGTCTTCTGTCTTCGTGTGTCTGCACCAGACAGAACTGTTTTGGTTTTTCACATTTGTTGTTTTGTATTTTGTAATGTTCACGTTTACCGTCTTTATTAAACATGATGAACACTAACCACGCTGTACTTTGGTCCTCTCCTTCGTCCACAGAAGAAAGCCGTTACAAAAAGTTCTATAACTTCAGGCGTCCTTTCTTGTGTGCTCCTAGTCCTCATTAAGTTACATGACAACATAACCAGTTTGTGGAGTTGTTGTTCAGGCTTTGTGTTTCAGCATTATCACTTTACATCAAGAACCCGAGATCTTGTACTTTGTGTCACTTACACAGCACGTTGTCACAGAAATATATTATACAGTTTATATATCTCAAATTTACCCAAATGGATTGTGAGACAGTGACTTTGTGTAGTTGAGCAGTTGGTTGATTTCTCGACTAGGTCTTCTATCCTGTTCCCTATGGTATCGCAATGGGGTGTGCTCAGTTAACTTCAACATTCGCTAAGATGCATGACGGTTTGTACTGAACGACCGGCCATGCACCATTCTTCAGTAGCCTTTGCTCCCGTTTGGTGGGTTTGGCAAGGTGTGGAATGATCACTATTTACATTTTTTATATTATTTAACTAGGCAAGTCAATTAAGAACAAATTATTATTTACAATGATGGCCTATTGGGGAACAGTTGGTTAACTGCCTTGTTCAGGGGCAGAAGGACAGATTTGGACCTTGTCAGCTCGATGATTCAATCCAGCAACCTTTTCGGTTTACAAGCCCAACACTTTAATCACTAGGCTACCTGTCGCCCCATGTGGCACGATCGATTGCAAAACTTAGCTGGATTAAACGTTGCACACTGTTCTTTCATATCGAACACAGCCTGGGTATAGTACTGGGTGGGCGTGTAGACACTTCTCCATTGTTCCTCTGTAGAATGGAATACCTCACAGGGATCTGAACTTGGTGTGATTCTGAAACACCAACAAAGGGACAATGGCACTCAGCATTCCCTCCCAGAATGGTTAGAGCAGGTATCTTGTGACCTGTGGTAAAACATGGAAACAAAGCCGTAATACGAGGAGGATGTGTGAACCACCTCCATGCACTCCTTCTATAGAGTACTAAAAAGCTTTAACGTGTCCTTTGGTGCGATGCCTTTGTCCCTGCTAGACTACAGAGTGTCGTTAAGACCAAGGTAGTTATTCAAGACCAGTTCGGCCTGTACACTAGTACACTCTTACATAAAAAGGTGCTAAGTAAAACCATAAAGGGTTCTTCGGTTTGTCCCCATATTTTATGCTGTATTTGTAATTACAGTATATAAAATATATGCAACGATTTTTCCACCCACAGGTTTCCTGTGCCAATGCACGACAACTAATAAGCAAAACATACTGACATTGGGAGCTTCAACATCATCTGCACAGCATCTGGATGCTGGAATAAAATTTTGGACAAACGTGAGCAGGTAGCCTACAAAATACTTGGTGGTTGTGTTTATGCCACACATAAAAGGTAATACATGAAACAAATTGAATGACAAATATTTAGGCTATAGGCTATTGATCGGAGAGGAGGCAGAGCTCGCTTGAAGCTTCCGTGAATACATTATTGTAGGATGACTTGGGAGAATGATGATCTGCAACAGGCAGCACGTCTTAGTATCATAACTTAACATACAACCAAACTGGGATGCTACTGTGCCTTTCTATATCTTAGAAACTGTCAAGAGTAGACTCACAACTGACACAAATGGAATGAATGGAATTAAATATTCAAATCACAGGGCTTTTGTTTGCACCGTTATTCAAATTCCATTTTTACTGCAGTTGTACAATAATGCAATTATTCATTACAATGTGGTCTAGGTAGGACAATTGTATTGTCCTTAAACAAGGTCTCTAGGGTTTCACTGAATTTGTGTTATAAGTAGTTTTAGGAAGATGTGTAATTACCCCCTGTGTCCTTTTCACCAGTTGACCATCTTCTGACAATCTGACAATAGAAGCCAGCTGAGGCATGGGAGCCATGGGAACAGTGTCAGGACAGGGGATAAATAACCATGCAACGACAATAATGCTGACACGGGGAACCAACTGAGGAACAGACAGATATCGACAGGGCAATCAACAAAGGGTAGGAGTCCAGGTGAGTCCAATGAGCACTGCTGCGCATAATGATGGTGACAGGTGTGCGTAATGAAGGGCAGCCTGGTGGACCTCGAGTGCCAGAGAGGGGAGCAGGATCAGGCGTGACAAATAACATACATTTTTATAAACAAATCCAATAAATTAGATTTATTGCACGTTACCGAAATGGCTGTTCCAGTTTAAATGTACTGAACAAAAATATAATCTCGACATGCAACAATTTCATAGATTTTTACTGAGTTACAGTTCATATGATGAAATCAGTCAATTGAAATAAATTAATTGGGCCCTAATTTATGGATTTTGCATGACTTGGAATAAAGATCTGCATCCATTAGTCACAGATACCTTAAATGAGCCTCACAATGAGCCTCAAGATCTCGTTATGGTACCATAACATAACCCCAGAGCCAGCATGGGGAACTCTGTTCACAACATTGACATCAGCAAACCGGTTTCCCAGACAACGCCATACACGTGGTTTGCGGTTGTGAGGCCTTGTGGACGTACTGCCAAATTCTCTAAAACGACGTTGGTGGCTTATGGTAAGAGTAATGAACATTACATTTTCATTACATTACATAAACTTTTTCAAATCCTCCGTCATGCAAGTAAGACGTTTCAATTTAATAACCCATTGTTAAGAGCAGGTTATATGGTTTCTAAAACATGTACATTTGCCAAACAACTTAAAATTAAGGCATGGGCTCTATTTTCAAAATATAACTTTTTTTTACAGTATCCATGCTGTAAATTTACAGGGATGCTGTAATGTTTTACAGTAAGGAAAACAGTACTGTGAAATATATTACAGCATCTCTGCTGTAAAGCTAAATTACAGTATTAAGGTGGCAACTCTGGTGCCGAGATAATGCTGTAAATGTACAGTGAAATTCCCACTGAAATCTAAATGCAAGAAAAACAATACATTTATTCAAATTGGTACCAACATTAATAACAAATTAACAACCATATATGACAATAGAAGTAACAACAGTTAACACATACTGTATGTAACCAAGGACGAGCGTAACTACAACACAAACGTAAAAACTATAATGTGTGCCTGTGTGTGGTGTGTGTGGGGGAGAGAGTGACAAAGAGATAAGAGTTGAAATTGAGATTGAGTACAATCTTAGATCTGTGATCAGGGGCAACGAGTTGCTTAAGGGGGTTCAGAGGTGGTGAAACACAACGGGACAGTTTGGGCAGGAGAGCATCCAGGAGAGAGAAGTCAGCGCAGATTCAGGTATTCCTCATGGGGCTCCGTAACAATCCTCCTGAACTCTGATTTTGTCAGCTCTACTCACCCCTAGGACAAGCATATAAAAAGAAAGACGAAAAGTGGAGACAGAGAGCACTAGGACTGTTACTCTGAGTAGAAAGACAGGGGGAAAATGACATATCAAGCTGGTGCCACGTGTGTGTGTGTGTGTGTGTGTGTGTGTGTGTGTGTACTTACCTTCATTCAAATTCAGTGAGCTCAGTGAGATCTTGGAAGAATGGGACACTGTAGGGTTTGAGAAGTTGGCCAGTTGGCTTCATCTGGGCCACTTTTTCATGCCTTTTGTACCATCTTCAGGGTTCATCATCTTGGGTTGATTCGAACCTACAGCATATATCCAATATAGTTTATATTTTTATATATAGTTTATGAAATCAATTGAAGCATTCAAAATACCACAGGTATAATATCACACGTTCCTTTATTTCTTTGCCACCAAATGTTTGCATAAAACTGGTTAAAAAAAAAATACTGAAGACTCCAGCCCCACAAAAGTCATACACTTGGCACTTGACTTCTGCTATCAGAATACGAAGATCGCATTGAAAAAGACAGGTTTAAATGTACAAAAGGGGTTTGATTGTGTTCAGACCTGGCTGACCGCTTCAGGAGGGGGATCAGGGAGAAATCTCCATTCTGGATGCAGTCAGGCTACCGTAAGCACATACAGTGGGCAATGTCATCAGCACTCCTCCCACAAGTCTCCAGATAAATGTTTGTTTTGGGACCGATGCAACTTTTCAGTTTTTTTAATGTATTTTTATTAGCCCTTTTACTCCCCAATTTCATGGTATCCAATTGTTGTAGTAGCTACTATCTTGTCGCTACAACTCCCGTATGGGCTCAGGAGAGATGAAGGTTGAAAGTCACACATCCTCCAATACACAACCCAACCAGCCACACTGCTTCTTAACACAGCACACCTCCAACCCAGAATGTGCTGGAGGAAACACCATGTACCTTGGTTAGCACGCACTGCACCCATCCCACCACAGGAGTTGCTGGTGTGCAATGAGGTAAGGACATCCCTACCAGCCAAGCCCTCCCCAACCCAGACAACGCTAGGCCAATTGTGCATTGCCCCACAGACCTCCCGGTCACGACAGAGCCTGGGCGCGAACCCAGAGTCTCTGATGGCACAGCTGGCACTGCAGTACAGTGCCCTTAACCAGTGCGCCACCTGGGAGGCTACTCCTTTTCAGTTTTAACTGGAGGAAATACACATAACACGTACATACAGGAACACATTCGCCACACACACTTATATAAGATTGAATTCTTTGGCCTGAATGCCAAGCGTCACATCTGGAGGAATCCTGGCACCATCCCTACGGTGAAGCATGGTGGTGGCAGAATCATGCTGTTGGGATGTTTTTCAGCAGCAAGGACTGGGAGACTAATCAGGATCGAGGAAAAGATGAATGGAGCAAAGTACATAGAGATGCTTGATGAATACCTGCTCCAGAGCGCTCAGGACCTCGGACTGGGGTGAAGGTTCACCTTCCAACAGGACAACGACCCTAAGCACACAGCCAAGACTACACAAAAGTGGCTTCAGGTCAAGTCTCTGAATGTCCTTGAGTGGCCCAGTCAGAGCCCAGACTTGAACCTGATCTAACATCTTTTGATAGACCTGAAAATAGCTGTGCAACAATGCTCCCCATCCAACCTGACAGAGCTTGAGAGGATCTGCAGAGAAGAATGGGAGAAACTCCACAAATACAGGTGTGCCAAGCTTGTAGCGTCATACCCAAGAAGATTTGAGGCTGTAATTGCTGCCAAAGGTGCTTCAATAAAGTACTGAGTAAAGGGTCTGAAAACTTATGTAAATGTAATATTTTTGTAATACATTATTTTACAAGTGTGAAAACATTTCTAAACCCTGTTTTTAATTTGTCATTGTGGGGTATTATGTGTAGATTGATGAGGGCTAACAACTATTTAATCCATTTTAGAATACGGTTGTGATGAAAGAAAATGTGGAGGAGTATGCTGTTTGAGGAGCATGCTCTTGCTGCGCGACAGATGATATTCTGCCCAAACTCTGTATGTCATGGGCTCTCCAACCCTGTTCCTGCAGCTACCCAGTGCTTAATTTAGGAAACTAAGTGAAATCTGTTCAGGAACATCGATAGTAACATGTTTTTCCAACAAAACATAGGAGGAGATGAAAATGCATGATGGTGAGATATTCTGTATAGCTAAAGGTAATGTGTTACCCAAATAATTATGAAAAAATAAGAAATTCCCTATTACTGGGTTATTCAAAATCAAATACAAAGTATACTATAATTTTAGGCTTCCTGTAAGCCGCCCCGAACAATCAATGAACCAACAGCATCGCCTGGGGCTATACATTCTTTCCTAGGGTATACATTTTGGAGTGTAGCATAAGGTAACCAGTCCATCCAGTATGCATAATAATATAGTCCACACTCAAAGGCGTTTACTCAAATTTATTTAATTTTGGAGTACTTGCTAAACCAATTATGTACCAAAGATTAAATTAAATCAGTCTTACGTTTTTCTGCCATTTGTAATTCGCTCTGTACCCACACAATACACTGCTAGTTCACTCATACTCATATACTGGTACAGTTTAAAACCTTCTCACACCTATCTTTTTAAACGTATCATATTACTCAAACTCCTGATGTTAACGTTTGTATGCTGATGTAAACACTCAGGCAATATTTAAAAGAAAGGGAAGAAAATCTATACAAAAGCTTATTCAGATTAATCAGGGTTCTTTGAAGAACCCTTCTTGCCTTGGAAATGTCCACAACATACAGTTTCATGGTCCTGATCAAATCAGGCTAAAGCAACGTGTTGGCTAAGAATTTGACCTAAAGCACATACTTCTCCACATAGAACGGACATATGAGAGGGGATCATATGTTATTTTGAGTTTTTCTTCATCTGAGGCTGAAGTCCCCAAGTGAAGACTGTCACCCGTTGAGCCCCTGAGGTGGTGACCAGCTGACATCACAGGGGACGTCAGAGGTTTGTTAAAGGTCATTTAAACTGAACTGACTTCGACTTTCTAAATCTAGGGCAGGGTTCATTCCATGACTGCATCCATCTTGGTATTCCGTGGCTTCCTTTTCTTGTTTTCTTGTCTCCTTTCCTATGCTGATGTAAAAGAACAGGGACAGTTGAAATCAGATTCAAAGTGAGGAGCGCCGTTTTTTATTCACCATCTATCCTTTGTCTCTTCAGGTCAGCCCATGTGAAGAGGAGACGAGGTAGCCATGTGGTAGGGAGCGTTGGTCAAGTAACTGAAAGGTTGCTGGTTCAAATGCCCGAGCCGACTCAGCAGAAAAATCTGTAACCCTAATTGCTCCTGTAAATGCTCCTGGATAAGAGTGTCTGCTAAAAAAAAAAATTCATGAATCCCTTCCAGACTACTGAGATACACCCCAGAGTTCTGTTTTCTTGGCTACTCGTGGGGTCAACGCTGAGCTCTTTAGGTCATCCAAGTGCTGTCGTATCTGCTTTTATAGGTGGGGAATATGGTTTGATATGAATTGGAAAATGTTTGCCCACTGTGCATCGGATTTTTTCATTTCATTCATTATAACAACTTAATATCATAATAAACGTGGATTACAAAGGGTCCATGTTAGCACCAGTTATAAACAGGGCTACTCCATTGTCCACTAGTGATTGGTAATGTCGACCCAGCAGTGCTCAGTGAACAAACTACATGCAGGTGCTATTTCTTTAGTCTAAACGTGACAGCCAGGCTGTTATTGCGAAGCAGCAAAGGCTTGAATTACGAAACAGAAATATATAATAGTCTGCTACACGTGATGGATTTAGTCACAGCCTCTTTCTCAATAATCCTATACTTGCTTTTCAAAGACGGATCAAGATCGATCTTCTCACGTTATCTAATTTGTCACACACTTATTTATAAACCACCTTTTCTTCTCTTCCGCATGTGAAGTCCATTGTACATTCTGTGGTGAAGTGGGTGTGTTTTGGGGGGCGATGCAAATATCCCTCAGTTGGTATAAATAGTTTCTCTGCAAGCATTTCCCTCAGACCAGTGGATGCATCTGAACTGAGCTGATCTAAAAGACACACATTCAGCACAATGTAAGTAGAAATGATAGTTTATCATTGCACTGACTAGGTTTGTTTGAGTTGTTATGGTGTTATTAAGTAATTAAAGCAAGATTTCTCTAGAAATAGAAATGTGTAATAACACAGTTTACTGTCCTTTAAAGTATTACAATATTGCAGTCTTAGTCAGTTATGCCTGTATAACATATGTGTTATATGATTATGCCACTGACTGTTTGTGTGTACTTCAGGTTTTTCATGTGATGACACTGTTTTGTGTACTTTAGGTTTTCAAATCAAATGTGTTTGTCACATGCACTGAATAAAACATGTGTAGTAGACTTTACAGTGAAATGCTTCCGAGCCCTTTACCAACCATGCAGAGTTAAAAACGAAGAATAATTTGCAAAATACAAAAGGAAATAGTAACACAGTAAAATAACAATAACGAGGCTAAATACAAGGAGTACCAGTACCGAGGCATTGTGCAGGGGTAGAATGTTGTTGAGGTAATATATACAGGTAGGTAGGGGTAAAAGTGACTAGGCTAGGATAGATAATGAACAGAGTAGCAGCACCATATGTGAAGAGTGTCAAAGAGTATTACATTGTGTCTATGTGATGGCACTGACTGTTTGTGTGTACTTTAGGTTTTTAATGTGATGGCACTGACTGTTTGTGTGTACTTTAGGTTTTTAATGTGATGGCACTGACTGTTTGTGTGTACTTCAGGTTTTTAATTTGATGACACTGACTGTTTTTGTGTACTTTAGGTTTTTAATGTGATGGCACTGACTGTTTGTGTGTACTTCAGGTTTTTAATGTGATGGCACTGACTGTTTGTGTGTACTTCAGGTTTATAATGTGATGACACTGACTGTTTGTGTGTACTTTAGGTTTTTAATGTGATGGCACTGACTGTTTGTGTGTACTTCAGGTTTTTAATGTGATGACACTGACTGTTTGTGTGTACTTCAGGGTTTATTTTGTAGGGTTGGTTGGCTTGCTTCTCATCTTGACTGCTGAAGCCAGAGTTGGGTAAGGAATTTATAATGCACATCTGTTATTACTTCTCTCACATCGTTACCACACGTTTCAGAATGAATACTCTGTTTGTGTAGTGAATGAACGGTATCCGTGCTAAATCGTATGCTGTTGTTCATTTATTGATTTGTTTTCCACTGATCCCTATAGGAACTCCTCTGAGTCTCGCTTCTGCACCGAGTCAAAGGAATGTCTGCTGTATGATCTGGTGTGCAAGAATGACGATTATGAGGTGAGTTCATTGTGAAGCACAAATTAATCGTTTGTTTCACCACCTTTTTTGTGACAGATTTTTTTATGTTTCATTGTTGGTTAGGGTGGCAGATACAAAACAATAGCATTTGCATATATCAAATTGACAACATGATGATCATCATTATCCCCCCCCCCCCCCCCCATTTTGGTTATCGCATTGGGCTTCGGTAATTGGAAACATGTTGTAGATCAAGTTATGCAGGGTTGTAGATCACCCTAATCCCATTCTCAACATCTGTAACTCAAATACGCTCTACAGCAGAGGACTCGTGAGTGAAGGTTTGTGTCTGTGTTACAGGTACGCCACTATGACTCGGTGAAATGGGTGTCGACAGACGAGGAATGCTACTTCATGGACAAGGCCACTTACACTGCCTTCCGGAGACTCTTCAAATACATCACCGGATCCAACAAGGCTGGTGTGTGTGTGTGTGTGTGTGTGTGTGTGTGTGTGTGTGTGTGTGTGTGTGTGTGTGTGTGTGTGTGTGTGTGTGTGTGTGTGTGTGTGTGTGTGTGTGTGTGTGTGTGTGTGTGTGTGTGTGTGTGATCCATGCGCATGTGTCTACCTGGTAACAAGTGCTTACACACATGTTTTTTCTATAGGCGTCAACATTGACATGACAGCTCCGGTGACTGTCAAAATTGAAGAGAAGAAGAAGATGTGGGCGTCATCTGTCTTCACCATCAGCTTCCTCCTGCCGTCTGACTATCAGATGATTCATCCCCAACCCACTGATGACAAGGTAAAGCCAAATCACAAATAGACCCTATGCCCTATGCACTTGTGAAGATCTGAGAGGATTTGATTGGTTTAAGCAATATGGTGAAACTTCCACTCAGCCTATCAGAGGGCAAAGTGGAGCTATTACCATATTGCTGACACCTGTCAAAACCCTGTAAAACTGGCACAATGACATCCACATTGTTATCCAGGGGTCTGTAATATTTGTGTGGTTTATTGTGTGTGGTTTTTCAAATACTTAAGCTGAGCTTGCCTGACTCAATGGCACCAATGGAATAGTCCCAACAGTGCAAACCCTGCCCACTTGGCACTCTAGAAAAACTGAATCTAAGTTGGACATAATATGATTGTCTATCAGACCTGGGTTCAGGAAGTATTTTTCAAATACTTCGATTTAGCTTTTATAGAGTGCCAGGTGGGTGGGGATTGCACTTTTGGGACTATTCAATGGTGCCATTGAGTCAGACAAGCTCAATCGTGCAAAGCTTAAGTATTTGAAAAAACACAAATACCATTTGAACCCATGGCAAGTATGTCATGTTTTTTTAAAGACCGTGGTTAACAATGTGGATGTCTTTGTGATTTCCCCGTGCAGGTATATTTTACAGAGACGCCAGACATGAACGTGTACGTGAGGAGCTACGGTGGATGGATGATGTCTTTGTCATCCAGTGTAAACTCCATGCTGCTGAAAAGGCAGCTAGACAACGTCCAGGCCACCTACAACAAAGACTACCACTATGCTGTGGGATATGACAGGTGATAGCACGGATACAAATCCTTCAATATACTCATATCCAACATCCAACACAATTCCACCAAAATACTTTTTCAAACATACTTTAATATTTTGTGTGTGTGTGTGTGTGTGTGTGTGTATGTGTCCTACAGCCCAATGAAGATTCTGAATAGGCACAACGAGGTGTGGTACATGGTTGAGGGAGAGCCTGTGTGCCCTACCTCCTCCTGAACATCCTCCTCCATTACTGCTGAGTCTGGCATAACCACTTTGAGGAGGACCAATGGGAGGTGCATGGTAGACTGTGAACATCTGAGAAAATGTGGTTTGGGGGCAAAAAAGATATTAACTAAGACATGTGTCTCTGATCTGGTGGCACTATAATCCAAAGTCAATATGCCACATACTATAGAGTGTATACAAACTGTATGTCTTATAATTTAATCATACTTATTCAGAGTTCAGTTTGTTAGGGAGCACCCCCGAGACCCGTGACGATGTGGGGTGAATGTAGACAGGGATATGTTTGTACTAAATAACTGGTTTCATTTGTCAAAAAGGAAGTTACTTTTCACAAACTACAACATTCAATTGGACATGATTTGGATCTTTTTCTCATTAAAATATGAATAATGTCTGTGTTTAGTTGGTTTCCTCTTAAAAATATGCCAAACAAATCCTCTCCAGCTCTTTGGTCGTACTCGAGTGGTGGTGAATAAAGTATGATTATAATGAACATAAAATCTTGGGTAATTGTGTCAGATACCATATTTGTTTTATAGTCTGTCCATGAGAGATTACAATGAACATTACAAATCAAATGAAATGTTAAATTTGACATTTTAGTAATTTAGCAGACCTTCCTATCCAGAGCGACTTTGTCACTCTTTTCAAAAACACATTGAAGTCGTATACAGTGAACACTGTACACCTTTCGCCATTCAGTGCCGCCGCTACTAATGAGGGCATGTTCTAAGAAGGAAGCTCAAATACTCAAATACTTCAGAGTAGCAAGAAAACAGATCACAAGTACACTCTTTGAAAAAAGGGTTCCAACAGGGTTCTTTGCAGAGGGATACTGTCACGTCTAATCAAGGTGGGTGGAATCAGGCGCAGAGAGCAGATAGCGATATCACAGTTTATTCTCCGGTGAACAAGAAACACGGTCAACCCAACACACACAGGGTGAACAATCCAACACAGGATAAAGACGAACCGGAGAATATGAACACAAGCTACACCAACTGACATGAATAACAAATAAACAATCCCGCACAAAACAAGGGCGGGACAACCTACTACATATACAGACACAAATTAAATAAACAACACACAGGTGAAACCAATCAGACAAAACCAACAGATACACGAAAAGGGATCGGTAGTGGCTAGTAGGACGGTGACGACGACCGCCGAGCACCGCCCGAACAGGCAGGAGAGCCAACCTCGGCGGAAGTCGTGACAGATACGGTTCTACCAAGAACTGCTTGGATCAGAATAACCATTTTTGGAAGACAAGGGTTCTTTGTAAGTTGTCGTGGAAATTTCCTTAATTACCAAATGATGAGGGAGCAAATCACACACCAGTCAGAGTTATGCTTAATCTTCACCTTTAATAATAATTAAGCTTTTGCAATAGCATTTTGACTTTCAACAGTTCAGTATCTCTAATGAAAAGTTGACAGTCCCAACATAATGGCAAATGGGATCCATTATAGCAAAGATCCCCCCCCCCCTAGACGACATGACAAACCACAGGACTTAGGAACTTACACAAAGAAAGACTTTACTTCAGAGAGGAGTATCCCCTAGCCAGATTGAGTTGGCTATAAATTATTGTTCAGTTTTGTCTCCTAAACAAAGCTCTTATTTCGTCCTTGGTACAAAATGCTACCAAGACATTACCCCCACCCTGTGATATATATAAAATTGTCATTGAGATACAACCAATTCTAAATACAACCAATCCTGGACAAGCTCACGGAGAGGAGAGAGAGGCTATAGGTTAAGATAGGTGCAACAAAAGAGGGAGCATAGAATGATTCCAGACACTGCCATCCTCCTCTCCACGATGGGAAAAGTAGGGAGTGACTGGCACACAGACACAGTGGAGCAAAAGATATGTTTACACATGATGACACCTTGACCTCTCCCCTCTCTGCGGCCCAAGCAACTTAGTCCTGACAGAGAACAGATAACTGCCAATGGCCACCACTATAGTACAACAAAATACATTCTTATGAGAAATAACTCATAAGCATATCATGAAAATAAAACATCCTATCTATGTTACCCAACTAATTCTGATTATTCCCCAACAAAGTCAGAAGGTTTTACCTGGAATCTTAAACATTCTAAGAAACGTTTTTGGAAGAATGGGTTCTTTGATGATTCTTTGGAAGGCAAGAAGGATTCTTTGGAAGGCAATAAGGGTTCTACATAGAACCATATATAATATTTCCCAGCATGAGCTATTGGAGATTTTCAGAATTATTTGTTTTACTGTAATATCTGTTTTTGCATGTAAATTGATTGGCTGATTACACAAAGATAAAGAACATACAGTTTTCTAAACTAATCCAATTTGTTTGTAATTGGATTTATTGCATACATTACTGAGGTAGTTGTTCCAGTTTAGATGATTGAGGTAGTCTCAGTATTCAATCTTCCCTACCCTGGCAGTCATTCTGAATGCAGATTGTGGGTGATTAATGTTACCCTCAGAACATCCTCAATTTGTCTGGTCATGGACTCTACAAGGTGTCGAAAGCGTTCCACAGGGACACTGGCCCATGTTGACTCCAATGCTTCCCACAAGTGAGTCTTGTTGGTTGAATGTCCCATTCTTGATACACACGAGAAACAGTTGAGCATGAAAAACCCAGCAGCGTGGCAGTTCTTGACACTAACCAACACATGCAATTGTCTCAAGGCTTAAAAATTCTTCTTTAACCCGTCTCCTCCCCTTCATCTGCACTGATTGAAGTGGATTTAACAAGTGACATCAATAAGAGATCATAGCTTTTACCTGGTCAGTCTGTGTTGGGGAATAATCAGAATTAGTTGGGTAACATAGATAGGATGTTTTATTTTATGCTTATGAGTTATTTCTCATAAGAATGTATTTTGTTGTACTATAGTGGTGGCCATTGGCAGTTATCTGTTCTCTGTCAGGACAAAGTTGCTTGGGCCGCAGAGAGGGGAGAGGTCAAGGTGTCATCATGTGTAAACATATATTTTGCTCCATAGTGTCTGTGTGCCAGTCACTCCCTACTTTTCCCATCGGGGAGAGGAGGATGGCAGTGTCTGGAATCATTCTATGCTCCCTCTATCTTAACCTATTGCCTCACTCTCCTCTCTGTGAGCTTGTCCAGGATTGGTTGTATTTAGAATTGGTTGTATCTAAATGACAATTTGTTATATATTATAGGGTGGGGGTAATGTCTTGGTAGCATTTTGTACCAAGGACGAAATAAGAGCTTTGTTTAGGAGACCAAACTGAACGATAATTTATAGCCAACTCTGTCTGGCTAGGGGATACTCCTCTCTGAAGTAAAGTCTTTCTTTGTGTAAGTTCCTGGGACCTGTGGATTGTCATGTCGTCTGGGGGGGGGGGGGGGGGTGGATCTTCGCTATAAAGGATCCCATTTGCTATTTTGTTGGGACTCTCAACTTTTCATTAGAGATACTGAACTGTTGAAAGTCAAATTGCTATTGCAATGTGGAAGGGACTCTCAGAGAATTCATTGATAGACACTGAATTGATCTGAGAGTCACAGGGTTTGTGATAGAGCTCATATAATTAAAGATGGACTTTGATAACTAACTCTGACTTGTGTGTGTGTTTTGCTCCCATGATTTGGTAAATAGAGGAAATTTCCACGACAGTCTGTCATGGAAAGAGCAGGTGATCTTAATGTTTTTATACTAAGTGTATCAAATCAAATTGTATTTGTCACACACGCCAAATACAACAGGTGTAGACCTTACTGTAAAAATGCTTACTTACAAGCCCTTAACCAACCATCTAGTTTTAAGAAAATAGAGTTAAGAAAATATTTACTAAATAAAATGTAAATTAAAAAAGTAACACAATAAAATAACAATATTGAGGCTATATACTGCATAGAAAATGTTGTTTCTCCTTTACATTTTTCTTCTCTATTCTTTTTACTTATTGCCATTTAGTGGGTGTTAACAAGTACTGTTAGTTATATGCTATGGTTAAATAAGCGTAAGAAAGTCTGTACGCTGCCCATGTTAATTGTTTTGTTCTATGTTCATTTATTTCTTAAATACACTCCCTGAACATGCATCCTGACTCCCAGTGTACACGTTACATGACCAAAAAAGAGTTAAACAAATATATTTTATATTTGAGATTCTTCAAAGAAGCCACCCTATGCCTTGATGACAGCTTTGCACACTCTTGGCATTCTCTCAACCAGCTTTATGAGGTAGTCACCTGGAATGCATTTCAATTAACAGGTATGCCTTTTTAAAAGTTAATTTGTAGAATTTCTTTCCTTCTTAATGCATTTGATCCAATCTGTTGTGTTGTGACAAGGTAGGGGTGGTGTAACAGAAGATAGCCCTATTTTGTAAAAGACTAAGTCCATATTATGGCAAGAACAGCTCAAATAAGCAAAGAAAAATGACAGTCCATTATTACTTTAACACATGAAGGTCAGTCAATGCAGAACATTTCAAGAACTTTGAAAGTTTCTTCAAGTACTGTCGCAAAAAAAACAAAAAAGAGGACCGCCACAGGAAAGTAAGACCCAGAGTTACCTCTCCTGTAGAGGACAAGTTCATTAGAGTTAACTGTACCTCAGATTGCAGCCCAAATAAATGCTTCACAGAGTTCAAGTAACAGACACATCTCAACATCAACTGCTCAGATGAGACTGAGTGAATAAGGGCTTCATGGTCAAACTGCTGCAAAGAAACCACTACTAAAGGACACCAACAACAAGAAGAGACTTGCTTGGGCCAAGAAACATGAGCAATGGACCTTACACCAGTGGAAATCTGTCCTTTGGTCTGATGAGTCCAAATTTGAGATTTTTGGTTCCAAACTTCGTGCCTTTGTGAGATGCAGAGTAGGTGAACAGATGATCTCCGCATGTGTGGTTCCCACCATGAAGCATGGAAGACGGGGTGTGATGGTGTGGTGATGCTTTGCTGGTGACACTGTCAGTGATTTATTTCGATTTCAAGGCACACTTAACCCGCATGGCTACCAAAGCATTCTGCAGCGAAATGCCATCCCATCTGGTTTGCGCTTAGTGGGACTATAAAAAAAGGCGAGTCTATATACATTGTGTGCAAAAGGCATGAGGAGGTAGGCGAATAATTACAATTTTGCAGATTAGCACCTGAGTGATAAATGATCAGATGGTGATGTACAGGTAGAGATACTGGTGTGTAAAAGAGCAGAAAAGTAAATAAATAAAAACAGTGTGGGGAAGGGGCTAGGTGAAAATGGATGGGCTATTTACCAATAGACTATGTACAGCTGCAGCGATCGGTTAGCTGCTCAGATAGCACATGTGCTATGACTTGGGTGACTGGAGTCTTTGACATTTTTTGGGGCCTTCGTCTGACAGCGCCTAGTATATAGGCCCCGGATGGCAGGAAGCTTGGCCCCAGTAATGTACTGAGCCATACGCCTGACAGTCGGATGCCGAGCAGTTGCCATACCTGCCGTTGACGCAACAGGTCAGGATGCTCTCGATGGTGCAGCTGTAGAACTTTGATCTGGGGACCCATGACAAATCTTTTCAGTCTCTTGAGGGGGAAAAGGTGTTGTCGTGCCCTCTTCATAACTGTCTTGGTGTGTTTGGACCATGATAGTTTGTTGGTGATGTGGACACAAAGGAACTTGAAACTCTCAACCCGCTCCACTACTGCACCGTCGATGTGAATGGGGGGAGGTTCAGCCCTCCTTTTCCTGTAATCCATGATCATCTCCTTTGTCTTGCTCACGTTGAGGGAGAGGTTGTTGTCCTGGCACCACACTGCCAGGTCTCTGACCTCCTCCCTATAGACTGTCTCATTGTTGTCGGTGATCAGGCCTACCACCTTTGTGTCGTCAGCAAACTTAATGATGGTTTTGATAGAACCCTTCATAGGTTGATATTTTAACTGTCCTATTTCTATAGAGGAAGAATCTAATTATCCATGTTGTGATACATTTTAACACTGTAACATGATTTGTACGTTAGGAAATATTTGAATATTAAAGATTTAATAGTGTCTTAGTTTTGTAGTTTCATTGGTTTTGTTCAACTAGTGTAACATTGTTTTGTTCAACTAGTGTAACATTGTTTTGTTCAACTAGTGTAACATTGTTTTGTTCAACTACTACCAAACAATTTTGAACCACCATCAACCATTTCCTGAACAGAAGCATAACCTAGATAACGTATCTTTTCCAGAACATATAAGGCTTCAGTAGAAACATAACCTGGATATGATAGGTCCACAATCCCAGGGGACAAATAGATTGCATCCCAAATGGCACCCAATTCCCTATAAAGTGCACCCTGGTCAAAAGTAGTGCACTATATTGGGAATAGGGTGCAATTTGGGACTCATGCCACGTCCATGAATGTCATAATTCATATCCCGACAGAGGGGAAAGTTAGATAAGCGATCACCCTTGGACTGCAGTCTTATCTCTGACGTCAGCCAGCACATCATTAAGATTACCATGTTATGCTCCAGCCCAGTGATTGGCATGTTGTTATCTGCACCCACCTGGTAAGTGATCTGGAATGTTGCCTATTGAGAAACAAATAAATCCAGGCTTCTCTTGAAATTGCACCCCTGGAGGTCAGTGCCCCAGGGACTCAAATGCGGGTTTTCACTGTTTGAAGTTACTTTGGGTTGTAATCTTCTTAGTAATGTTCCTCACTATTAACCTACCTGCCTGCCTTCCTACTTGCCTGCCTTCTCACCTACCTGCCTACTGATCTGCCTCCCTGCCTGCTGACCTACTAACCTACCTGTCTGCCTATCAACCTGCCTACCTATCTGTCTACACTGTAATAAAGGTCCTGTCATTTTTACAGTACATTACCGTCAGCACACTAGCCAGTAGTCTACTGTAATTTTACAGTAAAATACTGGCAGCACAGATCTTTACTGAAACACAAATGTACAGCATACTAAGTTAACATCTGACTACAGCAACATGGTGTATTTCTAGATGTTACAGTGCATTACTGGAAGTATAGTGGTTAGTAAACTGTTGCGGATTTACAGTGCAGGCAGCTTAGTGTCAACGATGGGCAGTAATTCTGTTACGTGTATTTGATATAGGTATTTCATTAGTGTCAATACCTATTTTGTCATTTGTAATTCACCGGCTTGAAGTACAATTCAACAGTTTAATTAGAATACATGTATTTTGTCATACAAAAATAAATGTGAAAGTAGCCCGCTTAAATTATTACTTGGAATAAATGGATAGCTGAAATGTTTCTTGGCCAGAAATGACATGCTAGCTAGTGATCTTCTCCAGCTAGCTAGCAACCGATCTAATTGTTGTAACTTGCTAGCTGTTTTTTAAATATATTTTTATTGTGAATATGTATAAGTAGTCTTCATCATTGTTCAGAGGTGGAACCTGAAATGTGCATTTCATCTCTAGGACAGGAAATTACATTGAAATAGTGGCGGCAACTTCCTCTGGGAAGGGGGGGGGGGTCCTTTAATGCACTGACTGTAAATTACTCTGGACAAGAGCGTCTGCTAAATGACCAAAATATAAATGTAAAAATGAACACTTGCAAAGCACATTGCTGGGTGTTATTCTAAGAAGCTCCGCTCTCAAACTGTTTGTGTTTTGATTTACATTTATACATTTTGGTCATTTCGCAGACACTCTTATTCAGAGCGACTTACAGTCAGTGCATTAAACTAAAGTAGATAAAACAAGAACATATCACATTCATAGCAAGGAAAAGATTACATTATCGAGAATGTTGTCTTTTTAAGACTACAAAAATCTATAGGATAAGTAGTGTACAGCTAATACAGTCATCAAGGCAGGGCCCACTAATTTCATTCATACTGACAAATAAGAAATGCCTCATTATCTTTGTCAATAGTTGGAGCAGGATGAGCACTTTGCCTCAGACTGTTAGGTTGTTAATTTTCTAGCTCACAAACTATATTATTTTGCTGTGATTACTTATTTTATTCATTCTTGTCTCACTTTTGTCTCACATTTTCATTCGGCTCTCCTGTGTCCTGCTCCCAGAGATCAAACATTCATCAAGCATGGGCTGATTCACTCACCTATGAGGAGAATCATCCTACTGCAGTTCAAACTATCCCTGCTGACATTGAGACCACATACGCATTTGCCTGTTATCTTTTCTTGGTGGGTTTTGTCTTACACAGTCTAGAGAATTTTAGAGTTGAAGAACACCAACTACAGATCCACTGTTTGAGAATCGCGAATACTAAATTCAATGTAGAATCAGTTCGGAAGGTGACAAACACCAGTGGTCAGAATGATATTGTCCCCATCAAGAGCCCAGGCTTTTGCCATAGATGGTAGAGTTCTCAGCTCTGGACCGCACAAGCTTTATATTGCATCCTGCTTAGGCACTTTGCAAGTGTTAAAATCTCAGTGTTAAGGTAAAAAGTGTTGTGAATGTTAAATCTGAGTGTTGATTCCATTGGGATTAACATCAGTGGGATTGAAATTGACAACACATGCAGTGAATGAATGAAATGATATTTGAATCACAACTGTGTGGTGGTGTTACTCGACTGTGTTGAGTTCATTTCCGTTCATTTGAGTTCATTTCCAAAATGAAAAAGACGTGGGAGGGGCCTCATCCCACAATGCTTTGTTGCTGCTGGTAGATATTTTTGAATAGTTTGTTTTAATATCTATGTTTCTGCATGCACATTTATTGATGAATTGATATTATACTATGCAAAGATACATGTATTTTTCTAAACTAATCCAATCTGTAAGGGGGTGGATTTATTGCACCCGTTATTGAGATGGTTGTTTCAGTTTAGATGGTTTAGATAGTCTTTTTTTCTGAATTTGTCACCAAAGCAGTTATTCTGAATGCAGGTTGCAGGTGGTAAAATATTCCAATTGTTTGATATCCACCGCTGGATTCCAGTAGGAATTACTAATCATGTCATAAACCAGTTTATTGTGACTTGTAGGTCTGATGTTGCTCATGAGTCAAGATTTTCAGAAGACAATGTAAAGTCATACAGGTTTCATGTTTAATCCAAACACATTTACTTTACTTTCTGGATCCATAGGCTCAACACACTGTCTCTTCTTGACCTTAACCAGGAATTTGACTTGAAACTGTTTTTATAGTTTCACAATGTCAAAATTGTTTTTTATCCTAATTTAATATTTTATATGTATATTATTGTAAATATTGATCACATTACTTGGGTATGATCTTATATTTTGATACATTGAATGTTAATATTGTGAAACTATGTTATATATTTTTACCTCCTGTTTCAGGACGTGATGTCCCTGAGTTCTGCCCCTATATATAAGCACCTCCATCCTCACCTGGGATATGGATGCCTGATGAAGACATAAGAGTCGAAACGTTGTTACAATAAAATCACCTGGGAGAATGAGCAGCAGTGTGCAGCGTTTTCCTTTTCTGTTTTATATATTTGACTTCACCATCAATTGTTATCTCCAAAATTGTGGAATCTTCCATAAATTGCACCTGCGAATCCGCCATAGAAATAGTTAGAATAAGATGAAGCTCGGGTAAAATCGATAACTACTGAAAGATAGCTGACATGCGTTTCTCTACGTTATAGTGATCACCTTTGCTGCAGTAAAGCAAAGCCAAGTCAGCCCGTGCTCATGGTTCTCACATGGGAATTGAAATGATAGACAACAATGACGTTGCTCGTGATCATGCACGCCGCAAATGACATATACTGTAACTATAAGTTACTTAAATGTTCTTTTGCGGGTGCATTTGCCTTATCTGGATAGACACTTGTGGTTTCTAGCTAATGTTACACAAGCGTGTAGTGAAGCAAACCTTTAGTGGTCAAAACCATTCATCTTGGGGCGACAAAGGGGAGCGGGTTTGCAAAATGTGATCACATCACACAATTATACCATTTATAAAATGGTCATATATACATATTTTTAAGACTAGTTAAAAAAACAAGTGAACATTTATAAATGATCCAATTGTTTATAATCATTTTCTGGAGAAAAAACAAACAAGTGAAGATGCAAAAACGTAAGTTTATAACCCCTATTTGTATTTGCTCCATGGCTCAGGCGGCTAAGTGGACTCAAGGCTCTTTGGAGGAATAAATATACAGCTGTTTCTGATTAATAAATAATGACGTGCTGGTGGGTGGTAACGTTCAAATAAAAGCCAGCCCTGAAACGAAACGTAGGCTGAAAAAAATGGTATGTCATATCAAATAAAGAGACGGCTTCCCACGAAATTGGAGGTTCGGATGTGTCACTTCAAGCCCAAATATGTCATACTTCGGTTTAAACGATTAATTATTGACGTAAATCGTTGTGCAACATCACGGGTAAGCTCTGGCCATCATCTTTTAGCTCGAAAAAGTGGATTTCTACTGCTGTGTGGCTTTTTAAAATAAGGTTGATAAAAAAAATTAATAAATCACAGTCATGGGAAGTAAAAAACGTTTTTGGAACCTTTACTGAGAATGTTGTTGTCGTTGAGGATACATTGGGGTCGTCTAGGTATTTTGTATATTTATAACAGACCAAAAGGACTTGGCAAAACGCTCAACCAGTAAAGGTTTAAGAGTTGTTACCTCTCGAATTTGTTCCCTGTACACATTCAATTGGTAGGGCACTACTTACACATCTGTTCAATTGGTAGGCATTCTCACTAACCGGTGCAAAAAAATATAGCCTCTTACAAGGTACGCATCGAAATATGTTAATGACCCAACAATTCTTTGCCGTCCCACTACATTGATAGAAGGCTGCAGTAAATATATAGCAACATAGGAATACAGTACTTTTTATTTGATGTAATAAAATTAAAGCAATTGCTGTTGAATAAGTAATTATATATTACAGCATACCAATTAAAATGGTGTGTTTTTATATCACTTGCACTTGAAGAGGCCCTAACAAAGGCTTCTAAACTGGCAACGACTAACGGGCGAAACAGATCAAAAGGACTTGGCTAAACCACTGTCGTGGATGCAAGGTCCGATCCCACTTCTGACACCAATGTACTGAAACAGCAGGGAGCAGGTCTCGAACCCTCGACCTTCTAGAGCGCCGGACCTCGGGCTATCGACTGTGCCGCAAAAGCATGCTCGTGCGGCAGAGTCGATTTCCGCGCTTATAAACCCAGGGCCGTTACACTATGTTGATGAGCCAGAAACAACAATACCATGCACCCACTAGTGTTCAAAAGATTTTTGGCGCTCCAAAAATATCGCTTGGTACTGTATTCTGTGGGGTGGTACTTAATTGCACTAAATTACTTTCAACTTACAGGAAAATGTTTTTAGATGTTTTAAAACACAGTACTGTCGTCTGTGGCACGTAGCTTAGTGGTTAAAGAGTGTTAGGGCAGTAACCGAAATGGCCTTGAGCAAGGCACTTAACCCTAATTGCTACTGTATGTCACTCTGGACAAGAGTGTCTGCTAAATAAGGTGCACAACATTTATTACTCAGGCCACCTTTCCAGCATTGGGGAACCTGATGATGAGGAAAACTGATTATGCACTACACATTTTCGAAATTGTACATTCTACAATTACATCTTTCAAGAGTAAGTTGAAAGCCGGACTGAGTTCCTTAAAAATATGTAATAATACTATTACTTTGTTTTGGGGGGAGACCAACACCCCAGTTTGCAAACCACTGTGCTAAATGACTAAAGTAAAGCATTTGCTGAATTACAGTAAATTACTTGTAGCACAGTAGACAGTAAATTACTGTATATTTACAGGACAAGGTTTTTAGATTTCCAAAATATGGTGAAATAGTACTGTATTCTGTGGGTACAGCATTCTCACTAACGGGTGCAACAAATATAGCCTCACAATAATTTAAATAGCCAGAGATTCTTTACCTGCCCACAACATTTTCCCACAATGCTTCATAATTCACAGTATATACAGCAAAACAGGTAATAATTTACTGTGAAATGTATTGTTAATTGCAAATGCTGTAATTTTACAGCAGTGTAGCAGCATGCCATTGAGACCCCATTCTACATTGTTCTTTACAGTGCTGTACTGTAATATATAATTATGTAGTTAAATGTATTTTTTTGCAGTAAATTTACAGCAATCTGTTGGTGTACCTTTCTACCTTCCAACCTACCTGCTTGCCCACAGTATCAGTCAAAAGTTTGGACACACCTACTCATTCCAGGGTTTTGCATTATTTTGACTATTTTCTACATTGTAGAATAATAGTGAAGACATCAAAACCTATGGAATCATTTGGTAACCAAAAAAGTGTTAAACAAATAAAAATATATTTGAGATTCTTCAAAGCTCCCTTTGCCTTGATGACATTTTTGCACACTCTTGGCATTCTCTCAACCAACTTCATGAGGTAGTCACCTGGAATGCATTTCAATTAACAGGTGTGCCTTGTTAAAAGATAATTTGAGGAATTTCTTTCCTTAATGTGTTTGAGCCTATCCTTTGTGTTGTGACAAAGATGTGGTGGTATATATAAGATAGGCTTGACAATCAGCTGGGCTTGACAATCAGCTGGGCTTGACAATCAGCTGGGCTTGAAAATCTGGACCCTCTATTTCTGAAACTATCAGCCGCCATTGTCGCAACCCATATTACCAGCCTGTTCAACCTCTCTTTCATATCGTCTGAGATCCCCAAGGATTGGAAAGCTGCCGCAGTCATCCCCCTCTTCAAAGGAGGAGACACCCTGGACCCAAACTGTTACAGACCTATATCCATCCTGCCCTGCCTATCTAAGGTCTTCGAAAGCCAAGTCAACAAACAGGTCACTGACCATCTCGAATCCCACCGTACCTTCTCCGCTGTGCAATCTGATTTCCAAGCCGGTCACGGCTGCAACTCAGCCACGCTCAAGGTACTAAACAATATCATAACCGCCATCGATAAAAGACAGTACTGTGCAGTCGTCTTCATCGACATGGCCAAGGCTTTCAACTCTGTCAATCACCATATTCTTATCGGCAGACTCAGTAGCCTCGGATTGACTGCCTTGCCTGGTTCACCAACTACTTTGCAGACAGAGTTCAGTGTGTCAAATCGGAGGGCATGCTGTCCGGTCCTCTGGCAGTCTCTATGGGGGTGCCACAGGGTTCAATTCACGGGCCGACTCTTTTCTCTGTATATATCAATGATGTTGCTCTTGCTGCGGCCGATTCCCTGATCCATCTCTACGCAGACGACACCATTCTGTATACTTCCGGCCCGTCCTTGGACACTGTGCTATCTAACCTCCAAACGAGCTTCAATGCCATACAACACTCCTTCCGTGGCCTCCAACTGCTCTTAAACGCTAGTAAAACCAAATGCATGCTTTTCAACTGTTCGCTGCCTGCACCCGCACGCCCGACTAGCATCACCACCCTGGATGGTTCCGACCTAGAATATGTGGACATCTATAAGTACCTAGGTGTCTGGCTAGACTGTAAAGTCTCCTTCCAGACTCATATCAAACATCTCCAATCTAAAATCAAATCTAGAGTTGGCTTTCTATGCCGCAACAAAGCCTCCTTCACTCACGCCGCCAAACTTACCCTAGTAAAACTGACTATCCTACCGATCCTCGACTTCGGCGATGTCATCTACATAATATCTTCCAATACTCTACTCAGCAAACTGGATGCAGTTTATCACAGTGCCATCCATTTTGTTACTAAAGCACCTTATACCACCCACCACTGCGACCTGTATGCTCTAGTCGGCTGGCCCTCGCTACACATTCGTCGCCAGACCTGCTGGCTCCAGGTCATCTACAAGTTCATGCTAGGTAAAGCTCCGCCTTATCTCAGTTCACTGGTCACGATGGCAACACCCACCCGTAGCACGCGCTCCAGCAGGTGTATCTCACTGATCATCCCTAAAACCAACACCTCATTTGGCCGCCTTTCCTTACCTGTTCGCTGCTGCTTGTGACTGGAACGAATTGCAAAAATCGCTGAAGTTGGAGACTTATCTCCCTCACCAACTTCAAACATCTGCTATCTGAGCAGCTAACCGATCGCTGCAACTGTACATAGTCTATCGGTAAATAGCCCACCCAATTTTACCTACCTCATCCCCATACTGTTTATATTTATTTACTTTTCTGCTCTTTTGCACACCAATATCTCCACCTGTACATGACCATCTGATCATTTATCACTCCAGTGTTAATCTGCAAAATTGTAATTATTCGCCTACCTCCTCATGCCTTTTGCACACAATGTATATAGACTCTTTTTTTCTACTGTGACTTATTGACTTGTTAATTGTTTACTCCATGAGTAACTCTGTGTTGTTGTCTGTTCACACTGCTATGCTTTATCTTGGCCAGGTCGCAGTTGCAAATGAGAACTTGTTCTCAATTAGTCTACCTGGTTAAATAAAGGTGGAAAAAAATAGCCATATTATGGCAAGAAAAAGCTCAAATGAACAAAGAGAAATGACAGTCCATCATTACTTTAAGACATGAAGGTCAGTCAATACAGACATTTTCAATAACTTTTAAAGTTTCTTCAATTGCAGTCACAAAAACCACGAAGCACTATGATGAAACTGGCTCTCATGAGGACCGCCACAGGAAAGGAAGACCCAGAGTTACCTCTGCTGCAGAGGATAAGTTCATTAGAGTTAACTGCACCTCAGATTGCAGCCCAAATAAATGCTTCACAAAGTTCAAGTCACAGACACATCTCAACATCAACGATTCAGAGGAGACTGTGTGAATCAGGCCTTCATGGTCAAATTTCTGCAAAGAAACCACTACTAAAGGACACCAATAAGAGACTTACTTGGGCAAAGAAACACAAGCAATGGACATTAGACTGGTGGAAATCTGTCCTTTGGTCTGATGAATCCAAATTTGAGATTTTTGGTTCCAACCTTTGTCTTTGTGAGACACAGAGTAGGTGAACTGATGATCTCCGGATGTGTGGTTCTCACCGTGAAGCATGGGGAGGAGGTGTAATGGTGTGGGGGTGCTTTGCTGGTGACACCGTCAGTGATTTTATTTAGAAAGCATGGCTACCACAGCATTATGCATCCCATCTGGTTTGTGCTTGGTGGGACTATCATTTGTTTTTCAACAGGACAATGTGTGGGGTGTGGGGGCTGTGGTTTGGCAAAGTGGGTGGGGTCATATCCTTCCTCTTTGGCCCTGTCCGGGGGTGTCCTCTGATGGGGCCACAGTGTCTCCTGACCCCTCCTGTCTCAGCCTCCAGTATTTATGCTGCAGTAGTTTGTGTTGGGGGGCTAGGGTCAGTTTGTTATATCTGGAGTACTTCTCCTGTCCTATCCGGTGTCCTGTGTGAATTTAAGTATGCTCTCTCTAATTCTCTCTTTCTCTCTTTCTTTCACTCTCTCGGAGGACCTGAGCCCTAGAACCATGCCTCAGGACTACCTGACATGATGACGCCTTGCTGTCCCCAGTCCACCTGGCCATGCTGCTGCTCCAGTTAACTGTTCTTATTATTATTGGACCATGCTGGTCATTTATGAACATTTGAACATCTTGGCCATGTTCTGTTATACAGTGCCTTTGCGAAAGTATTCGGCCCCCTTGAACTTTGCGACCTTTTGCCACATTTCAGGCTTCAAACATAAAGATATAAAACTGTATTTTTTTGTGAAGAATCAACAACAAGTGGGACACAATCATGAAGTGGAACGACATTTATTGGATATTTCATACTTTTTTAACAAATCAAAAACTGAAAAATTGGGCGTGCAAAATTATTCAGCCCCTTTACTTTCAGTGCAGCAAACTCTCTCCACAAGTTCAGTGAGGATCTCTGAATGATCCAATGTTGACCTAAATGACTAATGATGATAAATACAATCCACCTGTGTGTAATCAAGTCTCCATATAAATGCACCTGCACTTTGATAGTCTCAGAGGTCCGTTAAAAGCGCAGAGAGCATCATGAAGAACAAGGAACACACCAGGCAGGTCCGAGATACTGTTGTGAAGAAGTTTAAAGCCGGATTTGGATACAAAAGGATTTCCCAAGCTTTAAACATCCAAAGGAGCACTGTGCAAGCGATAATATTGAAATGGAAGGAGTATCAGACCACTGCAAATCTACCAAGACCTGGCCGTCCCTCTAAACTCTCAGCTCATACAAGGAGAAGACTGACCAGATATGCAGCCAAGAGGCCCATGATCACTCTGGATGAACTGCAGAGATCTACAGCTGAGGTGGGAGACTCTGTCCATAGGACAACAATCAGTCGTATGTTGCACAAATCTGGCCTTTATGGAAGAGTGGCAAGAAGAAAGCCATTTCTTAAAGATATCCATAAAAAGTGTCGTTTAAAGTTTGCCACAAGCCACCTGGGAGACACACCAAACATGTGGAAGAAGGTGCTCTGGTCAGATGAAACCAAAATTGAACTTTTTGGCAACAATGCAAAACGTTATGTTTGGCGTAAAAGCAACACAGCTCATCACCCTGACCACACCATCCCCACTGTCAAAAACATGGTGGTGGCAGCATCATGGTTTGGGCCTGCTTTTCTTCAGCAGGGACAGGGAAGATGGTTAAAATTGATGGGAAGATGGATGGAGCCAAATACAGGACCATTCTGGAAGAAAACCTGATGGAGTCTGCAAAAGACCTGAGACTGGGACGGCGATTTGTCTTCTAACAAGACAATGATCCAAAACATAAAGCAAAATCTACAATGGAATGGTTCAAAAATAAACATATCCAGGTGTTAGAATGGCCAAGTCAAAGTCCAGACCTGAATCCAATCGAGAATCTGTGGAAAGAACTGAAAACTGCTGTTCACAAATGCTCTCCATCCAACCTCACTGAGCTCGAGCTGTTTTGCAAGGAGGAATGGAAAAAAATCTCTATGTGCAAAACTGATAGACATACCCCAAGCAACGTACAGCTGTAATCGCAGCAAAAGGTGGCGCTACAAAGTATTAACTTAAGGGGGCTGAATAATTTTGCACGCCCAATTTTTCAGTTTTTGATTTGTTAAAAAAGTTTGAAATATCCAGTAAATGTCGTTCCACTTCATGATTGTGTCCCACTTGTTGTTGATCCTTCACAAAAAAATACAGTTTTATATCTTTATGTTTGAAGCCTGAAATGTGGCAAAAGGTCGCAAAGTTCAAGGGGGCCGAATACTTTCGCAAGGCACTGTAATCTCCACCCGGCACAGCCAGAAGAGGACTGGCCATCCCACATACCTAGAGAGGAACCAGGCTATCTTCCTAGGTTTTGGCCTTTCTAGGGAGTTTTCCCTAGCCACCGTGCTTCTACACCTGTATTGCTTGCTGTTTGGGGTTTTAGGCTGGGTTTCTGTACAGCACTTTGAGATATCAGCTGATGTACGAAGGGCTATATAAATAAATTTGATTTGAATGACCCAACATTGGGCTATTTGACCAAGAAGGAGAGTGATGGAGTGCTGCATCAGATGACCTGGCCTCCACAATCACCCGACCTCAACCCAATTGAGATGGTTTGGGATGAGTTGGACCTCAGAGTGAAGGAAAAGCAGCCAACAAGTGTTCAGCATATGTGGAAACTCCTTCAAGACTTTTGGAAAATCATTCCAGGTGAAGCTGGTTGAGAGAATTCCAAGAGTGTTCAAATCTTTCATCAAGGCAAAGGGTGGCTACTTTGAAGAATGTAAAACATAATTGATTACTACTTGATTCCAAATGTGTTATTTCATAGTTTTAATGTCTTCACTATTATTATACAATGTAAAAAATAACAAAAAAACCTTAAAGTAGGTGTGTCCAAACTTTTGACTGGTTCTGTACCTACTTACTTATTTGTCTACCTGCCTACATGTGCCTTCCTACCTACAGCACTTACTGCACAGGAATTCCTCCAAGAAGGTCTTCACTCACCAGGCTGTGATAGGAGTTCCAGTAAATTAGGACAGGATTTTATTGCACCGCCACAATGGAGTAAAGTCCAAAGTCCACTATGGTGCACAGTCCAATAGTGGGTCCTTAGACAGACAGCAGAGGTCCTGCTGTGGCTGCCTGCCTCTCTGTCTGTCTTCGGCTATGAGGAACTAGTTAGGGTGATTTAGGCTATCCCCTCTTTCAAAATGTACGTACCCCAGGGCCACTTCCGTGCGGACCAGGGCCAGGCCCAGCCTCTGGATCTGTTGTCTTCGGAGGGATCGTCGACATGTGAGTACTGCTACTGACCTGGACTGGTAATCTTGCTTGTACTGTTATTACGGTTGCTGTTACCGACCTGGACTATAACTGCTTCTGTTACTGTTCTAGCTGCCTCTCACGCTACTAGGTGCCTCTCAGAATGTTTTGTTTGTGACACGAAAGGTGTGATCATATAGCCTGATGGTCCAGTTCAGCGTTTTCCAAACTCTGTCCTGGGGACCCCAAGGGGGTGCACATTTAGTATTTTTGAAATTGTGCACCCATTGGGACCCCGGGACCGGGTTCGGGAAATGCTGGTCCAGCCAATTTGTGCTTTGGCCAACTCCTCTGTTTGTTCATTGTCAAGCCAAACATGTATGGCATTACAAGGAAAGAAGAGTTGGATACAGCTATACAGTGTGGAACCAGGCTAGTTGTCACAGTACTTTGATTTATCAGTTGAATGAAGGGTGTGAAGACAGCTTCAGGGAAGGGGAACTTTTAAATCGCTCACTATTTATCAAATATGGACATTGGTGAATTTCCTCTTAATATCATCATTTCCATTGCCAAACATACTTTCCTATTGCCCTAATCTGTTCATTCACTAAAAACATGGTCAATATGAATTACGTAAGTGTCACAATAAGACAGGCTAAAACTATAAACTGAACTATCAATCTGAGTGATAAGAATATAGCACGATGGCTGTTCAGAGGCCGCCGCCTCTCATTTACTGAAGAATAAACTGGGGCCGTGTTCATAAAGTGTCTCATAGTAGGAGTGCTGTTCTAGGATCAGTTTGGTTTCACCTTTTAAATCACAATGAATAACGAGGGACCAGCACTCCTACTCTGATATGCTTTGTGAATTCGGACTCAGATCGAGTTAACGAGTATAAGTACAAGAACTTGACTTGACTACTAACTTAGGCCTCGATTCAATCCGGACCACAGAAGGTCCGCGTTATAGCATGATTGACGTTTAAAGGTCATTTCTGATTGAGCCAACCGACTTATGCAGTGTTAACCGTGATGCGGTCTCCACGAAACACTGACACATTGCCTTTTAAAATTGATTTGAATCTAGCCCGTAGTTAGACATTGGTCAGCCACTTAATAACAAGCAGACAAGCATCCCTGCCATTAGCCAATGCATGACACTCCCAACACCTTGGGGACCCCAGGAAGAGTAGCTAATTCACATGCAGCAGCTAATGGGGATCCTAAACAGCTAAACCTTCCCCACTCCGCAGCTCAGGAGCTGAAGACCGAGCCAGGGACCAGGCCAGATCAGGCGGAGGTCTGTCCAGTCTGTGGAGACAAAGTGTCTGGCTACCACTATGGACTGCTCACCTGCGAGAGCTGCAAGGTAATGTAGGCCCAGCGTGATCGGCGACACACTTCTTTTCAGTGACACACTTGTTTCAAATAGTATTGGGATGATTTTGTTGACTGTTACATTGAGCCTGTCTGGAGTGGCAGATGGGATGTTGTTGTTTTTTCCTTACTTTTGGGACTATTTAATTTGTTCTATTACACCAGGCCAGCTCAGTCAAGAGCAGCTACATGAAACCAAGTGTATTTTTATTAACGTCTATCGTAGATTCAAGTGATTTCATTGTTTCCTTTGAGACATAACAAGGCACACAAACCGCATCCTAGCAGCAGCTTGAATGAGCTCTCTGTCTCTCTCTCCACCCCATTTCTCTCTGGCTCCCTGTCTCTCTCCTCTCTCTCTATCTGCAGGGTTTCTTCAAGCGTTCGGTGCAGAACAACAAGCGTTACACCTGTGCAGAGAGACAGAGCTGTCCCATGAACCCCTCCCAGAGGAAACGCTGCCCCTACTGCCGTTTCCAGAAGTGCCTGGCCGTGGGCATGAAGAGAGAGGGTACGGCACTACTCACTCACTCACTCGCACATGCACACACATTTAAACCAAATGCATACACCCACACTTAAACACATGCATACACACACCTCTGTGCACACGAAGACATGCACAGGACAGACATGTGGGACTCAGAACCATTTAAAGCAGGGATGGGCAACTAGTTGGCCCCTTTTGAAGGCCCTTTGATCAATCCAGAGCTCCCGAGTGGCGCAGCGGTCTAAGGCACTGCATCTCAGTGCTAGAGGCATCACCACAGACCCCCTGGTAGGAATCCAGCCTGTATCACAACCGGCCGTGAATGGGAGTCCCATAGGGCGGCGCACAAATGGCCCAGCGTCATCCGGGTTTGGCCGGTGTAGGCCGTCATTGTAAATAAGAATTTGTTCCTAACTGACTTTCCTTGGTTAAATTTACAACAACAATCAAAAACATCCTGCGAGCAACGGCGGCCCCCACCCCCGGATGAGTTCAGATGTTTTGAGGCCCCCACCCCCATCAAAGTTGCCCATCCCGGATATACAGGTAACTGCCAGCATAAAGGACACCAACATAACATGTCTTAATAGGCTGTTGGGGCCACCACAATCAAGAAAAGCTTCAATGCACCTTGGCATAGATTCTATAAGTGTCTGGAATTATATTGGAGGGATGTGAGACTTCTTCCACGAGAAATTCCATCATTTGGTGTGTTGGTGATGGTGGTGGAAAACGCTGTCTCAGGCACCACTCCAGGATCTCCCATAGGTGTTCAACTGGGTTGGAATCTGGTCACTGAGACGGCCATGGCATATGGCTTATATTGTTTTCATGCTCATCAAACCATTCAGTGGCCACTCGTGCCCTGATGGATTGTCATCCTATGGGGGCATAACCATGGTAGCCAAAGTAATGGCATGCCCAGAATTATTATATATGACTGTAAGCATGATGGGATGTTAATTGCTTTATTCGTTCATTCAGGAAACACACCTATGTGAAAGCCCCAGCTTTCAATATATAGTGCCTTCGCAAAGTTCAAGGGGGCCGAATACTTTCGCAAGGCACTGTACTTTATCACTCATGTACTGAAGTGTTCCCATTATGTGTACCTGTGGAAATCTCCTGTGTGCTAGTTTGCATAATGCCTTACCTTTACTTCCACTGATACCCTTCCATGTTCTGCTCCCTCATATGACTAATCTGTGGACTCATAAACCAGAACTGACCCAGATAGTGTACACTAAAACATGCTGACATCAGACCTGGGTTCAAGTAGTATTGGTTTGTCTTTTCAAATACATTTGCTGAGTTTGATTGAGCTTACTGGCACAATGGCAGTGCTGGCACAATGGGAGTTGGTACCATTCGAATATTCCCCGAACATATGCATACCCTGCCCAATGAGCCCTCCTGGCAGGATTGTTACTCCTGTTACTCTCTCTTCATTTGTTAGTGTCAATACACTCACATGTAACTTTTATTAAATATAGTTTTAATGTACTCATGTTACACTCTTCATTATAGTGTCAGTATACTCATACCTCTACTGTATGTTACTCTCTGGTCCTACAGCGGTAAGGGCAGACCGAATGAGAGGTGGCCGGAACAAGTTTGGCCCTCTGTATAGACGAGACAGGCAGATGAAACAGCAGAGAGGGGTCTACCACCACCAGCAGCACAGCACCACCCCCTACAGGATCAAACTGGAAAGTGCACAAACTCATCAGCCTTCCGTTTCAAACAACATTCACCTGATGTCCAGTCACACATCGGCACCCCTTCCCTCTGACAATTTCCAACAATCGCAGGCCTACCCCTCTAATCTGGGCCATTCAGAGCTCCCCCCCATGCTTCTGGACTGCACCTTGAACCGGGACAGGAGGGCTCTAGCTCCTCCCCCATCCCTGGCTTACCCTGAAGTGTACCACCGTTCCCCCCATGGAGGGGGATCCGGATACCACCAGGAGAAAAGTGAGATGATGTCTTATAGCTACAGCCCGGCACCTCCAACCCCGCCCACACCTAACGGGTTACTCACCACGCCCACAACCACCCCGAGCTCCACCCCAACCCCGACCTTAACCTCCATGTTGACTGCTCCCATACCTAGCTTCCTGGCACAGCTTCTGGAGGGTGAGCCGGATGAGCGCCGGCTGCGTGCGAAGGTGCTGGCCAGCCTGCAGAGAGAGCAGGCAAGCCGTGGGAAACACGACCGCCTCAACACCTTCAGTATCATGTGTAAAATGGCCGACCAGACTCTGTTTGGGCTTGTGGAATGGGCCAGGAACAGTGCTCTCTTCAAGGAGCTTAAGGTCATACACACACACATATTATCCTCATAGAACACAATGGGACACTTTCAATTCACTTCCTGAATTGACTGCATTGAGAGGTGAACTGACCAGTGTGTGGTCCTGGTGGTTACTCCTTTAGGTGGAGGACCAGATGGTGCTGCTGCAGAGCTGTTGGAGTGAGCTGCTGGTGCTGGATCACCTGTGTCGACAGGTGGCCTACAGCAGAGAAGGCTGCATCTATCTGGTCACAGGACAACAGGTAGGTACCAACTCCAAATCACTGTCCTCCTTCCCTTCCTCCTCCTTGTGGTCATCCTTGTACTCGTTCTCATGCACGTCCTCATCCTCTTCCTCACCATCTCCTCCTCGATTAGCCCATACTATAATGTATTGCCTGAATAATACTATAGTCCCAACTAGTTTGAACGTCCTGTGTAGTCTGAATAGCATGAGAGGAAGGCTCCACAACACTCTCACTTGAGTATCTTAGCTAGTTATTTTCAGGTGATATCGTTTTGCTCTTTTGTAGCTTTGGCAACTGTGTGTTCTATCCCAGCTCGCTCCTCTCCCTGTAGGCTTTACAGACACTCCACAGCCCTTGGCTGAAACCCTTCTAGTTTAGTGTACCCTGCACACACAACTCATGTGGAATTCCTGGTCTCTGGCAACATTTGGAACTGCTGATCGTTGGTCCAGTACGCCGAGTTGATCTCATCCTATGCTGCCGTTCAGTCCTTTTACTTTTGAGCCCTGATGGAGACATGGATCACCCCAGAGAACACTGCTACTCCAGCTGCTCTCTTTTCTTCTCATTTGAATTCCATGCTGTCACTTGTCCACTCAAGCTTAACATTGTTGTCATCTATTGCCCACTAGGTGCCCTTAAGAGTTCCTCAATGAGCTTGGCACCTTGATAAACTAATTTCCTGACGATGGCTCACCGCTGTTCGTATTTGCCGACTTCAACCTCGCAACGTCTGCCTTTAACTAATTTCTTTCCAACTCTATCTTTCCCCTCCTTGCCCCTTTTGACCTCACCCTTTCTCAGTCCCCTCCCACTCACAAGGCAGGCAATACGCTTGACCTCATCTTTACTAGAGGCTGTTCGCCTACAAATCTCACAGCAACCGCCTCCAAGTCTCTGATCACTACGTTGTTTCCTTTTCTGTCTCCCTTTCTCCAGCCCTAGCCACTCAGCCCCTACTCAGATGGTCACTAGACTTCCAGATGACCTATCATCCTTCCACTCCCTCCTCTCCACCTTCTCTTCCTCTCTATCTGCTGCTAAAGCCACTTTCTGTCACTCAAAATGTCAAGCTTCTGCCTCTAACCCTAGAAAATAGTTTCCACCTTCTGCTCCCTACTTAATCCTCCATTCTCCTTCTCTGCAGACAACTCTGTCAACCTCTTTGAAAAGAAGGTTGAAGGCAAATCACTCCTCATCCCCATCACACAGAACTACCCTACGCCTTGACCTCTTTCTCCCCTCTCTCTCCAGATGAAATCTTGCGACTAGTCAGGTCCGGATGCCCGACAACCCGCCCGCCCGCTCGACCCCATCCCCTCCTCCAGACCATCTCTGGACACCTTCTCTCATTCCTCACTTCCCTCATCAACTCATCCCTGACCAAAAGCTGCTTCCCCCCTGACTTCAAAATGGCCCGGGTCACTCCCTTCCTCAAGAAACCAACACTTGACTCCTCTGACGTCAAACTACAGACTGGTATCCCTTCTTTCTTTTGAGGTTGCCGTCTCTGAACAACTCTCAAGCTATCTCTCTCAGAACAATCTTCTTGAACCTAACTAGTCACAGAGGTTCTCCCCACTGTCAAAGTTAAATGTCTATCCTATGTTCTCATCCTCCTATCCGCTACCTTTGACACCGTGAACCATCATATCCTCCTCTCCATCCTCTCAGGGCTGGGTGTCTCAGGCTCTGCACACTCTTGGATTGCATCCTACCTGGCAAGCCGCTCCTACCAGGTGATCTGGAGAGGATCTGTGTCTGCAACACTTATGATCTTATGATTGGTGTCCCCCAGGGCTCGGTTCTAGAACCTCTTCTCTATATACACCAAGTCACTCTGCCCAGTCATATCCTCACATGGTCTCTCCTATCATTGCCAGGCAGATGACACTCAACTACTTTTCTCCTTCCCCTGTCTGACACCCAGGTGGCAACAACCATCTCTGTGTGCCTAGCAGATATCTCAGTTTGGATGTTGGCCCACCACCTCAAGCTCAACCTCGACAAGACGGAACTGATCTACCTCCCGGGGAAGGCCTGCCCGCTAAAAGACCTCTCCATCAAGCTTGACAAGTCCACGGTTTCCCCCTTCTAGAGTGCAAAGAACCTTGGCTTGACCCTGGAAAACACCCTGTTCTCTGGAAACATCAAAGCAGTGACTCGCTCCTACAGGTTCATGCTCTACAACATCTGTAGAGTACGGCCCTACCTCACACAGGAAACGGTGCATGTCCTAATCCAGGCACTTGGCATCTCCCGTCTGGACTACTGCAACTCACTGTTGGTTGGGCTCATCAAACCCCTGCAACTTCTCCAGAACGCTGCAGTCAGCCTGGTGTTCAAACTTCCCAAGTTCTCCTGTGTCACCCCGCTCTTTCTGCACACTCCAATGGCTTCCAGTCGAAGCTCACATAGGCCTTTCTTGAACTAACACTCGGACCTTACTTACTTTTTTTAGTAGCTTTTTTTAGTAGCTCAGACTTTGCTGACAGCTACTTTATTGAGGAAAATGTACTTACTAGTCACTCTGGATAAGAGCACATTACACATACATTACTAAAATGTACACTGAAAAAAAATTACGCAACATGTGAAGGTTTCATGAACTGAAAAAGATCCCAGAGATGTTCCATATACACAAAAAGCTCTTCTCTAAAATGTTGTTTACAAATTTGTTTACATCCCTGTTAGTGAGCATTTCTCCTTTGCCAAGATAATCCATCAACCTGACAGGTGTGGCATATCAAGAAGCTGATTAAACAGCATGATCACTACACAGGTGCACCTTGTGCTGGGGACAAAGTCACTCTAAAATGTGCCGTTTTGTCACACAACACAATGCCACAGATGTCTCATGTTTTGAGCGTGCAGTTGGCATGCTGACTACAGGAAATTCCACCTGAACTGTTGCCTGGGAATTGAATGTTAATTTCTCTTACCCGCCTCCAACGTCATTTTAGAGAATTTGTCCAACCAGCATCACAACTGCAGAACATGTCTGGCATTGTGGAGGTGAGCGGTTTGCTGATGTCAACGTTGTGAACACAGTGCCCCATGGTGGCAGTGGAGTTATAGTATGGGCAGGCATAAGCTACGGACAACGAACACAATTACATTTTATTGATGGCAATTTGAATGCATAGAGATACCGCGATGAGATCCTGAGACCCATTGTCGTGCCATTCATCCGCCGCCATCACCTCCTGTTTCATTATGATAACGGACGGCCCCATGTAGCAAGGATCTGTACACAGTTCCTGGAATCTGAAAATGTCACAGTTCTTACAGAGCCTGCATTCTCACCAGAGAGGTCACCAATTGAGCATGTTTGGGATGCTCTGGCTCGACGTATACAATGGCGTGTTCCAGTTCACGCCAATATCCAGCAATTCCGCACAGCAATTGAAGAGTGGGACAACATTCCACAGGCCACAATCAACAGCCTGATCAACTGTATGTGAAGATGTCGTGCAGCATGAGGCAAATGGTAGAAATTGTTGTAGGTTGCGTTATTTTTTTGTTCAGTTTAAATGTGGAGCGAAAAAAAGTCTCTCAGACACACAAAATATCTGGATAGTCTTAAAGTTTAATCGTCTGAAAGTTGTAAATTGTTTTGAATGAATTGTCTGGAAGGTGTCAAGTCTGGAGGTCCTAAATAGTCCTGTCTCTCTGATGCAGATTGAGGTGTCGAACATCCTGACCCAGGCAGGGGTCACTCTGACCAGTCTGGTGTCAAGGACTCAGGACCTGGTGGTTAAACTCAAGGCCCTCCACCTGGACACACAGGAGTTTGTGTGCCTCAAATACCTGGTCCTCTTCAACCCTGGTGAGTCCTCCGGTCCTACTGAATGTTACTTTTCTCAGATGTACCTCTCCTGTGGGTCTCTGGTTTAGATCCCTGGTTGGCTGATTCTCAGCCAAGGAATCTCTACTGGAAACGGACAACTTGATTGGGTTTTTGTATTAGACAATCTCATAGACATTTCCCAATTGTTCAAACTGTCTCTGCCGGTCTTTTCCACACTGCAGACGTGAAGTCCGTTTGGATAGTCCCCTACAGATGGTTTATAGATGTTCGACTAACTTTCTCTACCTGTCCTTCTCGACCCTGCAGATGTGAAGTCGGTGCAGGACCGCGGGCAGGTGGAGCGGACCCAGGAAAGGGTGAACCACACCCTGATGGACCACACCCTCTACACCCACCCGGGTCACACCGACAAGTTTGGCCAACTGCTGCTACGGCTTCCTGAGGTTCGCAGCATCAGCCTGCAGGTGGAGGAGTATCTGTACCAGCGCCACCTACAGGGTGATCTGCCCTGCAACTCATTGCTCACAGAGATGCTGCACGCTAAACACAGCTGAATACCGCCTTGCGCTGCTAACAGAGAATGCTTTACACAGTTGAACAACACTGTCCCAAATGGCAACCTATTCTGTACATGGTGTACTACTTTTAACCAGGCCCCCCATAGAGCTCTGGTCAAAAGTAGTGCACTATATACTGCAGTGAATAGGGTGTCATTTGGGACGTTTAACCCTGTTCCACTCAGATGCTGATTGCTATGCACTTCTGAACAACTACCTGCTGGAAGGGTGCCTGCTGGATTTGGCTAGTGGGCTCCCTCTCCTTACCTGGGTTGTGTTAATTTGGCACACGGAGAGATTACCTCGACTTGTCCAATAAAAAAGTGTTTTTGTATTCCATTGTAAAACATTTTTGCCAAGGTGTAGCCTGGTGTACACAACCCAGGGGTCTGTTCAATAGGGCACATCGTAGCAAAACATTTTGCAACGGAACGCAAACAGAACAAATGTAGGTATTACCTCCCTGTTTCACTGCATTTCAAAACATTTTCTCCATACTGATCAAGTCCTGGGCATCAGGGTGATGTTCAACTGCCAATGAGCCTGTTATATGTCCACCAAGATTGTAATCTTTGCTCAAAAGGTAGACATTGTCCCAAAGCACAGATCTGAGATCTGGGCCCAAAAGTTACCTATCTGCATAAAATTAATAAAATGGAAGAATCATTGACTTGAATGGGGACTTCCAAAGCTGGACCCAATGACCCTAACGCCAATCCGAACCATTAAGGGGATAAGACATCAACATCAGATCCAGGGCCTGTGGTTAGTAACAACATCCAGCTACTTTGTGTGCTTCCTCCCAAGTAATCATTACAAGTTATTCAGACAAGTTTGAGTAATGTAATACTTATCTCCAATTGATCATTTGTTTGAAACCCTGAGTTAACTAGTCAGTATTCAGTCAGATGGGAGGAACCAAAACACTGCTATATAATTTCTCCTCTTCTCCTGTACACACATTATGCAGATGACATATGCATATCATTTGACGAGACAATGTTGTGTATCGGTTTTATCTGTCAGACAAAATCTGGAGTGAAGTATGTCATCCCTTTACCACAAGACCGGTTTGAAATAAACAGAGGCGTCACTTCCCCCTCAGATGTGTCCTGTACATTTTATTTTTCGTTCCTTCACTGTAATACTACTCGCCACTTAGCAATTGTTGAAGTTGGCTTTAGCAAGCCCAGATAGGTTCCCAATCTCATAACTAGCTAACCAATCAAGTCAGACAAGCTAGCATGCCTGTTGGCAGGCTTCCGAAGAGCAATTACTAAATGTACTGAATAAGATTCACATTCCTTTAATCTTATACCCAGATTTGAGCATATTTAGTTTCGTTAAAAGAACCACTCAACCACTTTTTTTGTTGACATGGGCCATAGAGGGTTCGCGTTTCAGTTACACACATACCATTTAGCCAACAGTCTTAGCGTTGCACTGTGGGGCTAGCTGACAGTATGGACTTCAACTAAAAATGTCTTTTTTTTCCTCTCGCTTCAAAGGAAAGAAATTCCCTCAAACTTTAAAAACGGGGAACCGATTGGTAACTAAACTTTTAAAAAAGGTGTTTAAGGCCCCCATACGATAGATGCTTTAGAAATCATTTAAGCACAGGTGGGTCCAGAAACACTAAGAATGAGCATGACATAAATGAAAGGGGTAATGGTGATTTTTAAAATGATTTTATTAGCCCGTTCCAGTTACCTGGGATAGATCTGCAATCATGAACAATTTTGCGAGAGGAACACAAGCACTCTGCCCACATCGACACAGTGGCAACAGAGCTAAATAAAAAAGACAACATACAGGACATGTCTTCTATGAAATGAACATCAATCACCACTTTAAATGGGGAAAATTAAATCATAAAAAATCCTTATAATCATTACCCAATAAACACACCATGGGGTTACATGACTGAATTACTGTCTACAGGAGAATTGCACAGAATCCAGTTATAGTTCAACTATCGCATACGTACTCTCCTTTACAAACAGATATACACATTACACCAGTCACACACATCCATTCATCTCACACTCCTTGCCATACACACTGAACATACAACCCCATTGTCGAGCTTTTTAGAGAGACCAAAAAAAAAAATCTATCAGATCTCCATTGGAAATCTCAGTCAGAACGACAGGAACGTGATGTTGTTGGGAGGCAGTTTGTGATGTGAAACAAGACAGGAGAGATGACAGCTGATTATCAGCTGATGTAGTAGGCCTGCCAGCCAGAGTGCTAAATGAAGACAAGAGGAGATCAGAACCCACTAGGGCCTACAGGTTAGAGCAGTAATACGGTTTGTGTTCCAAATGGTACCCTATGGGGTCATGGGGTCGAGGCTTACCCAAAAACCGTAGTACCACACCATACCCTGCAGCGGGACCGAAATAGTGCTGATACAGTCCTGATTATCTTTCATTCACAGGTAACGTGTGTGTGTGTGTGTGATCTCAAATGACACAGCTTGTTCATTTTTGTCCTTGTGGGTTTATTTCTCAGATTGTGGAGAGTTCACTAAGTCTCTGTAGTCAGACAGTTTCTCTACTCATTCACTCACTGGCGCGCTCTTCTCTCAGACACACGCACACCTCGCTAATGGTAAAGCAGCAGGCTAGCTTATTCATAGTTCAACTAGTTTGTACAAATCATTGTCAAAACTGAAAGTAATTAGCAATAAACAGCATTCATATATATTAAATTGTCATTCATTTTTGTTTCTTTTTCTCTCTCCACACAATGTGAATCCTGGGTAATGCTAAACAGAGTATAAAGTCCTCCTTCATTTTTTCCAGTTTCATTCATCAAGATAATAATGTACAACGGTATAACGCTATTTTCATTCCACCTCTCGTACTGAAATAGGACATAAAGCAAGGGGGGGGGGATTAGTTCTCATTTCTGCTCACGAAGGCCGAAGCGATTCACTCAGCACAACATGTCAAAAATAGTGGTGTAAAAAAAAAAACATCCAGATGTCTACAGCTGAAGTAGCGTTGGAGCTGGGCGGAGTCCTTCATACCGCTCTGACTGACAGGCACGGCAGCCAGCCAAGAGTGCTAGAGCCCTCGGTGGACCCGCCCAATACAGTACCTCCCAGTCCTCGACTGGCCAACGAAAACACACCCGGGGGGGAGCCGAGTGGTTCGGGTGCGCCCTACATTCATGAGAGAGCAGTTTGCTAAGTCGGATCTCTTTCAGGGTGGGTTCTTCTGTCCCGTCTGCAGGGAGAGGCAGCAGACGGGAGGAGAAAGAGTCCTGGAATTAAAGAAGAAAGAAGGTCAGATTAAAGAAAGAGAAAAGAGAGAAAGAGAGGGAGATTGCGGGTCTGACCCCCATGTTCTGTTCAGAGAGCTGCGGCAGTGTGTGCGAGATGTTCCCTCTCGCGCTCACCACCAAGTGCTTAAGGTCACAATGGATGACTGTGGACGGGGTTAGTCAAGGGAAGGCAGTGGGAAAGCAGTAGGAGGCTGGGTGAGCCAGGCCCTGGGGGTAAGAGGCCTAGTACGGTGGGAAGAAGCCCTGTTCATTCTTGTCCTATCAAAACATTATTATTTTACAATCTAGGTATATCAGGCCGTGGGGGGCAATCAGAGGCCCCTACGGAGGTGTAGTGTGTGACAGACAGGGCCCTATGAATGGCTTTAGTAGTAGTGATTATCTGTAGCTGGCCCCCTTGTCACATGACATGTACAAATGTCCCCCATACACAGAGCGGTTGAAGGTCATATTCATTGGTGCACACCGTAGCAAAACATATTGCAACGAAAAACAAGCGTTTTTTATTGGACACATTCAGGTAGTCCCTCCCTGTTTTGGTCCGTTTGCCTCCTCGTGAATACGACCCAGATTGGTCTTAAAGGGGCAGAGACCATCCGGTTGGACAGGCTTAAAGGGGCAGGCGGTTTATACATGTCTGACACCAGTGTAATGTATTCCTTTCAGATCCTTCCGGCAGACTACCTGACCAGCCTACTGAACCAAAGCAGTCCCCAAATCAATAGCCAACACTGGACCAAACCAATATAAGAGAAAGGAGGGGGGAGGAGGGGGTGGGGAGGGGGGTTGACTGGGGGAAGAGGGGCCCCTGATTTACATATGTCCACCTCCTTCCTCCCCCACCTATCACCTCCTCCATCAGTGAAATGTTCTAGTTATTATTTGGGGGTGCCCAGCTTCTTGGGTGTGCCCGGGCGCTTGCTCTGCCACAGGTGCCCGGGGATGGTGAAGGCATCGACGCTCATGGACATGGTCTTGGACGGGATGGTGGTGAACTGTTTGCGGTCCGAACTATACTTGTAGATGGACTCCACCATGGCGGGGCTGATGACGCGAGGCCCGATGCCCGTTAGGCGCACCATCTCCTCGGTCTCTGGGTTCATGGTGTAGACGGCCCGGAACTGACAGCTGGAGTCACGGAAGAGGATGAGGAAGTGGTTGGCCTGGCATTTCTCCATCTCCTGAACCACAGAAGGAGATGGGGGAGATAAAACAAAATGTTAAAAACGCTTTAACAATGACACAATTCAATACATTCAACACGAATACACATTAGAAAGAGTGAGAGCTTTGCCAATGTAAACATATGTTTCCCATGCCAATAAATCCCTTTGAATTTAATTGAGAGAGAGAGAGAGTCCCCTAAGCAAGCTGGTCCGGGGGCTCTGTTCACAAACACACCCACAGAGCACAACACAATTAGACCCAACCAAATCATGAGAATACAAAAAGATAATTACTTGACACTTTGGAAAGAATTAACAAAAAAAACAGAGCAATGTTTTTTTACAATGCCATTTGGCCCTAACCAGAGAGTACACAGTAGCAGAATACCTGACCACTGTAAATTACCCAAAATTAAGTAAAGCTTTGAATATGTACAGACTCAGTGAGCATAGCCTTGCTATTGACTAAGGTTGCCGTAGGCAGACCTGGCTCTCAAGAGAAGACAAGCTATGTGCACACTGCCCACAAAATGAGGTGGAAACTGAGCTGCACTTCCTAACCTCATGCCAAATGTATGACCATATTAGAGACATATTTTCCTCAGATTACACACACAAAGAATTTGAAAAAAAATCAAATTTTGATAAATTCTCATATATCTACTGGGTGAAATACCAGTGTGCCGTCACAGCAGCAAAGTTTGTGACCTGTTGCCACAAGAAAAGGGCAACCGGTGATGAACAAACACCATTGTAAATACAACCCATATTGATGTTTATTTATTTTCCCTTTTGTACATCATTACAGCACTGTATATAAACATAATATGAAACGTCTTTATTCTTTTGGAACTTGTGTGAGTGTAATATTTACTGTTCACCTTTTGTTTATTTCACTTGCTTTGGCAATGTAAACATATGTTTCCCACCCAATAAAGCCCTTTGAGCTGAACTGACAGAGAAGAGGTGAACGGGATTATAAACAGTGGCAGTGTGGAGGCTCCAACCAGGTAGACCGACGGGCAATCCAGCCTAGTGGAGGACAGCAAGGTTGTTGATTTAAAGGGCTCTAACAGGGGTCGTTGTTGTTCGCATCCCAAATGGCACCCCTATTCCCTTTGCAGTGCCCTATAGAACCTGGTCAAAAGTAGTGCACTATAATGGAATATGGTGGTGCCATTTGGGATGCACACATTTGTTTAAAGTGGAGTTGTTGATTCATAGAGTTCTGACCTCTACAATCTTGTTTTTCTGCAGTTCGTTGACCTTGCCAGCAAGGCAGCAGCGGGAGATGGCGTTGTGGATGATGAACTTGTTGGACTTGAAGCTGGGCTCCTTGTACAGCTTGGGCCCTGGAAGCCAACACAAATATCACAAACAAAAAATCAAACACAAAAACAACACATCTACACAAATCAACAAAATCAATACAAATAGCATGCCATAGATCAAAGAACAAGTACGTTCCCATATGAGCTTTCTGTTAATATGTGATGGATTAGTTCAAACAGATACAGTTGAAGTTGGAAGTTCACATACACTGTAGCCAAATACATTTAAACTCAGCTTTTCACAATTCCTGACATTTAATCCTAGTAAAAATGTCCCATCTTAGGTCAGTGAGGATCACCACTTTTTTTTTTAGAGAGAAAGATTTCTTTCATCTTTTATTTCTTTCATCACATTCCCAGTGGGTCAGAAGTTTACATACACTCAATTAGTATTTGGTAGCATTGCCTTTAAATTGTTTAACTTGGGTCAAACCATTTGAGTAGCCTTCCACAACCTTCCCACAACAAGTTGGGTGGATTTTGGCCCATTCCTCCTAACAGAGCTGGTGTAACTAAGTCAGGTTTGTATGCCTCTTTGCTTGCACACGCTTTTTCAGTTCTGCCTACAGATTTTCTATAGGATAGAGGTCAGGGCTTTGTGATGGCCACTCCAATACTTTGTCTTTGTTGTCCTGAAGCCGTTTTGCCAGAACTTTGGAAGTATGCTTGGGGTCATTGTTCATTTGGAAGACCCATTTGCGACCAAGCTTTAACTTCCTGACTGATGTCTTGAGATGCTGCTTCAATATATCCACATAATTTTAATTTCTCATGTAGCCATCTATTTTGTGAAGTGCACCAGTCCCTCCTTCAGCAAAGCACCCCCACAACATGATGCTGCCACCCCTGTGCTTCACTGTTGGGATGGTGTTCTCCAGCTTGCAAGCCTCCACATTTTCCCTCCAAACATAACGATGGTCATTATGGCCAAACAGTTCTATTTTTGTTTCATCGGACCAGAGGACATTTCTCCAAAAAGTACGATCTTTGTTCCCATGTGCAGTTGCAAACCGTAGTCTGGCTTTTGTATGCCGGTTTTGGAGCAGTGGCTTCGTCCTTGCTGAGCAGCCTTTCAGGTTATGTTGATATAGGACTTGTTTTAACGTGGATATAGATACTTTTGAACCCGTTTCCTCCAGCATCTTCACAAGATCCTTTGCTCTTGTTCTGGGATTGATTTGCACTTTTCGCACGTTCATCTCTAGGAGACAGAACGCGTCTTCTTCCTGAGCGGCATGACGGCTGCGTGGTCCCATGATGTTTATACTTGCATACTATTGTTTGCACAGATAAACGTGGTACTTTCAGGCGTTTGGAAATTGCTCCCATGGATGAACCAGACTTGTGGAGGTCTACAATTTCTTTCTGAGGTCTCGGCTGATTTCTTTTTATTTTCCCATGATGTCAAGCAAAGAGGCACTGAGTTTGAAGGTAGGCCTTGAAATACCTCCACAGGTACACTTCCAATTGACTCAAATGATGTCAATTAGCCCATCAGAAGCTTCTAAAGCCATGACATGATTTTCTGGAATTTTCCAAGCTGTTTAAAGGCACAGTCATCTTAGTGTATGTAAACTTCTGACCCACTGGAATTGTAATACAGTGAATTATAAGTGAAATAATCTGTCTGTAAGCAATTGTTAGACAAATGACTTGTGTCATGCACAAAGTAGATGTCCTAACCGACTTGCCAAAACTATAGTTTGTTAACAAGAAATTTGTGGAGTGGTTGAAAAACAAGTTTTAATGACTCCAACCTAAGTGTATGTAAAATTCAGACTTCAACTGTACTTATGATGACATCATATTCTCAGTATAGGTTCTGTTCCCATATCCATACTAGCATTCCACTCATGATAAAGTTCTCTCTCGTAAACATAAATGGTAGTGTCGATCTGTCATGATACAAAGGGATGAGTGAGATAACGAGGTCTTAGCATCTTTCAAAATACGGACGGGTAGGGGACACTCGGTCTGTAACTTGCAAAGAGAGAGCTCTTCATTCCGGTTCGCTAATGGACCTGGAACTTAACCGAAGATCTGGCCAATTACACAAGACTTTAGTTCTGGGTTAAGTAATATTATTGATGAATGCTAGTGTGGATATTATTGGAACAGGAATATTGGAAGAGTGAACTAGAGATTATATCACAGTCATGGACCCCGAGTGATGGTGAACAGTGAGCTGTAACGTAAGGTTAAAAGGTAAACGTACCGGTGTACTCTGGGATGGAGGCGGGAGACGAGGCTGTGGAGGCATTCTCCCAGTCCTTCTCGCCGTTCTGATTGGCCATTCGTCCCGGTGACATCAGCCTTGAGGGGGAGTGAGATCGGCTGTATGGAGAGGAAAGGAAATTTGTTGTGAAGCATAACAAAACAATCTACATACCGGTACATAAACAGACATGCATTGAATTACACATTTGAGTTAAAAATGGGCCAATAATGAGGATGGGAGGAGGGGATAGTCAGGCAGCTACAGATCCCTGAGGGGGGTAACAACTAGTTATGGTTAACCATAGCTACATGTGCGGTGGAAATACAGCTCGTTACAGTTACCATAGCTACCAGTACGGTAAAATACAGCTTGTTGATAGTTAGTTACCTGGGAGATTTCCTGACGGTCAGTGTCCCGCTGTTGCCAGTGTCGTTAGCCATCGAGGACAGGTTCATGGTAGAGTGGGAATAGACCTTGTTGAGTTTGGAGCCTAGTGTGAGTGAGAGAGAGAGTGAGACCAACAGAGAAAACGTTGTTAAAATGTGACATCGCAGTCTTCCGAGATGCGCAGCACGACTGCAAACAACAACAAGGAACGCCTCCAGACTGACTCAGCAATGGGAGAGATGGGAGGGGAGTTTATATTTACCCATGAACCCCTTGGCGGGGCTGCGGGAAAGCACCGAGTCGTCCCGGAACATGGTCTTGGGTCTCTGCTTCTTCACGCCGCGCACCGTGGTGGGCTTCTGCCGCAACACCTTGTCTAGATCCTCCATGATCTTCAGCTGCTGCCTCCGCTCGTACTCCTGCCTGGTGAAGGTGTCTCTCCGCTGGGTCGTGCTCTCCGATGGGGGAGTACCGGGGGTCCGGGGCCGGTCCTCACCACTGCCACCACACTTGTCTCCCCAGCCCTCGATGTTAAACCACTCCGGTCGGCTAGAGGTATAGAGAGAGGGGAGGAGAACCAATCAATCAAATCAATTAATTATTCAAATAAAAATCACATTATTTATACAACATTTTTCACAAAGTGCTGGGCAGTAACCCGGGCAAAAAACATAAGCAGCGCCATCTAGTGGATCTAGAGAGTCGACTGTTGGACAGTGCAGTATTGTAAGTGGCTTGAAAACGCAACGCACATTGCATGCTCTTTCTCTCGCTTCTCCTCCTGCTCCAGTCTGCGTCTCTTCATCTCCTCCGCCCTCTTCCGCTGTTTCTCCATCAGGGCTGCTTTCCTCTGGGCCATCTCGTCCTCCGGCCGCACCTTGTCATCCTGATGGTGGACACACACAGGTACAGGATTAGTTAGGCTTACAACACATACACGGGCAAACAGACACAGACGAACACACACAGAGTCCGGCTAACCTTAAAGAAGAAGCCGACCCCTCCCTTCATCTCGGGTTCGGTAACGTCGCTCATGGAGTCGTCCATGACACTCAGGTCATCCTCGTCCCCGCACAAGGCCGATAGAGAAATCTCGATCAGGCTGCTGCGCTTGCCATTAAACACCCCCGCAGCTGGAACATCACTCTCAAACGAGCACTCGGAGGGCGCCCCCGAGCTCCCACCACCCCCATGCTCCTTTCTCCCCGAGGCCTGAGATGTGGCGGTATCCAGGTCGATGCTGAAGATGCTCTGGTCCTCGTTCGAGCCGGCGTCCGACATGTCATCCAGGGCCAACGACAGGGCCCGGGGGGTGGGGGTTGGGGCGGGGGAGGGGATTGGGGTTGAGGCAGGGCTGGGGGCAGAGCTGATGTTGAAGGTGGAGGAGTTCTGGTCCCGGCACTGCCAGGGGGAGGCGCGGCGCAGGTGGGGGATAGTGTCCACATTCTGTGGGGGGGTGAGGACGCGCGACAGGCCCGGGACTTTGAGGTCCTGGGGGCGGGCGTGGTGGTAGTGGGTGGCCTGGTGCTTGGGGCTCTTGGGAGGCACCGACTGGGCCCGGCGCTGGACCTGGGGTGACTTGGATGTTCTGGCGGGACTGGCTGCGTTGCGGCGGGACGACGAGGGAGAAGATGAGGCGGAGGAGAGGTCGCGGGGGTGGACGCGCGGGACATGCGAGTCGGGGGAGGGGCTGAGGATTTGAGACTGGGCGGGATCACCCAGGACTTGTTGCCGGCGGGAGCGGCAGGCTTCTTCCTGATGAGTTGGTTCTGTTGTTCGGAGAGGCGCTGCATGTCGCTCTGCAGGGAGCTTAGCGCCGCGTTCAGCTTTGAGACAGCATTGTTGTATTCCCCCAAGGGCGCTGGCTGACGCGCTACCACCCCGACCTGCTCTCCTCCTGGCCCTGCCGCCCCTGCACCCTTCTCCCTTCTGGGTAAGGAGGCCTGCTTGTTGTCCAGGTGTGATGAAGGTTTTATATTCCCCTCCTGCTCCAGTGAGAGGCGCCGTTTCTCCTGCTGTTGCACCTCCTGCTGCTCCTCGTTCTCCATGCGAGCCAGCCTTTCCTCTAGCGTCAGCCCCCTGAGGTCCTCCTCTGTGGAGGAGGTGCTGACCTGGCCCCCCTCCTCCTCCTCTCTCTCCCCCACTCCTTGCTCTTTCTTCAGCTGCAGGAAGGCGCTCTTGCCCAGTCTCTGGCGGTGCTTGGCGAAGATGGCCTCAATCCGTTTCTTCTGGGCCTCTATGGCCTTCCTCTTCTCGTCCAGCCGGGCTCCCAGCTCGGACATCTCGGTGGTCAATCCAGGACTCTTACTGGGGCTCTCCTCTGTCGACTTCTGGGGCTGGACCACCCAGCTGGTCATCGGAGCTGTCGCTGCCGGGGCGACCGGTTCACTGCTGCTGGCACCGCCGCTATTAGGTGACACACCCACTGTCGACGGTTTCTTCTTGCGCTCAGCGAAGCTGGTCATCCTCACGCCACTGTCCGGCGCGTCCGTTCCCCCTCCACAGCTTCTGGTGTGGACAGCAGGCGTGGCAGGGGTGGACTGGGCATTGGGGAGGAGAAGGAGGTCCTCAGAGGCGTCAGAGTCCACGCTCCCGTCCCTCAGCACCGAGTCGTCGTCCCGCGAGCCCTCCGAGGTGTGTCGGGTACGGGAGAAGGGGGTGGAGGAGGCCTGCTCCCTGGGTGCCTGCGTCTTGCCCCCCATGGGGAGGTGGGGGTGGTACATCATCCCAGATCGGGACGGGGCAGAGCAGCTGAGGGTTATGGGGTTAGGCGGGTGGGAGGAGTGAGCGGCGCGGCCGTTGCGTCTGGTGCTGGCCGGGTCGTCGGGAGAGTGCAGGAAGAATCCGTCGGCCGCCCCGTCAGGGTGGAGCCGGGGCTCCATCTTGTCCTCGTTGTGTATGATCTGCAGGGCCTCCTCGATGGTGGGCAGCTCCCCATCCCCGTCCCCCTCTCCCAGGCCATTCTCCTTCAGCAGCATGGGCACCACGGAGGAGCTCTGGGTGGCCCAGGAACCTCTGTGGGAGCCGGGGGGGGCGGGGGGCTTGCTGAGCAGGTGACTAAGGTCCTCTGGGGGGGTGTAGGGCACGCGGGTAATGGTATGGCCGGGGGCCACGTTATCAGAGCTGAGCGAGCGGGTAATGGCTCCGCCCATCACGACGTCCACGTCGCTGTCCAGGCCAAAGGGAATGCTAAAGGACACGGCCGAGGACAGGGGACGACTGGATGGAGAGACGGGAAGAGAGAGAGCGTTTACTTCCTGAAATGACTTCATTGAAATAGAATTGACCCCAACACTTTGTACTGAGATGGCTCCATATTTCAGTTGTAACAGAGAGAGAGACGAAGAGATGGGGTCCTACCTGAAAGGCTTCTTGGTCCATGTTCTCCCAGCTCTCTCTACATGAGACATGGAGGCAGACTGAGTCAGAGACGCTGCACACATTCACACACAGTCACCAACACAGACACACAAAGACACACAGGCACTAGTCAGGGCATGCAAAGATAAACACCAAAAATAAATACAGAAAAAAGGCAGAAAAACCTTCACTGGGACCCACTGATACACAAACGCGGACAACACAGTTATAAAAGACTCACCAGAGTGTGAACCTAAGTCCCTGTTCTCCCTCAAATACATTGAGGAGCGTTTGATTGAGCATGCCTGCCTGCGGTCACAGATGAACAGAGTTTGCACTTTCGGGACTATTCCATTGCTTCCATTGGGCCAGGCAAGCTCGTCAAGCAATCCGTTTCATTGCATTACACGTATTGTGTTGTTTGAGTGTAAATAAAACAAACACTATTTGAACCCGGGTGTTCTGCAGAGGACAGACCTGTGACAGACCGTAATGATGGGATGGGCGTTGCCCCGCACTCACCTGGCGCAGGCCCTGGTGACACTGGTGAGGAGATGGGCAGGAATGGCTTCTTGAAGATAGAAGGTGAGCCGCTGAAATACGGACAAAAACTTGTTTCAAGATTAAGTGTCAAGATGAAGCTTCAAGTTGATTTGCCATAGGTAATAAATACATTGGAAATCTACTCACTCACCCGAGCGCTCACAATAAACGTTCACTCTAAAGATATCATCCCTGAGACAGATTACTACTGAAATAGAAATATGAAGTCATGTTTGTGATTATGACAGTGCGAGAGCTGCTGTACCTGTTATTGCTCAAACTGGTTGGCTTGAGCGGTGCAGAAGCATCTGGAACAAAACAAACAGTCTCATTAGTCAAATGTCGACGCTGCCATTTAGGCCGACGCAGGAATCGCACACACAAGACTTGGGCTTGAATGTATCAAGCATATCAAAAGTAGAAGGGCTGATTTAGGATCAGTTTAGCCTTTTAGAATCACAATTATTTTGGACGGGGATGACCTGATCCTAGAACAGCACTCTTACTCAGAGTCGCTTTATGCAAATAGGCCCTGGGGGTGTATTCAGTGAGGCGAAACGCTCCGAATAATGCAGATAGAAATGTAACAACTAGAGCTGACATAATTCCCTATTCTACTTGACAGACCACCACATCTGTTCGATAGGACACATTTCTATGTGCACGTTTTGTAACATTGCATCCTCCTGAACAGGGCCAAGCCCAACACTTACCAGTGGTGTTCAGTGGCTGAACAAACTCCGGCCTCCGTACCTCGAACCAACCCAGCAGCTCCGCTAGGAAACTCATCATGTTGACCTGAACATACCAGAGAAACAGTTAAAGGAGCCCTGTAATGCAGTTTCGATCTCCGTAACAATTCATTCCTGGATATGAATGAAGTTACATGCTTTAATAGTTTTACTACATGTATGGCAACCAGCGGCAGTTGGCCAAACACTCTTTGTATAAGACCATCTTTTTATATTTTTTTTATTTAACATTTATTTAACTAGTTAAGAACAAATTCTTATTCACAATGACGGCCAACCGGAGAACAGAGGGTTAACTGCCTTGTTCAGGGGCAGAATGACACATTTTTACCTTGTCGGCTCGGGTATTCGATCTAGCAACCTTTCGGTTACTGGCCCAACGTTCTAACCACTAGGCTACCTGCTGCCACTGGGCTACCTGCCGCTCCAGTCTAGGCAGAGACATACATTTAGCCACACATTTCCAAATACATGGCTCTGGGGGCAAGACAATGTGTAGATCGGAGCTCTCCAAACCTGTGTCTGGAGCGCTACCACCCTGTAGGTTTGTACTCCAACCCTAGTCTAGCGTGCCTAATAATAAGCTAAATTAAATCTGGTTAGTTACAACTGGGGTTGGAGCAAAATCCTACAGGGCCTTACTGGGGGGGGGGGGGTTATACCTGGAGCTCCTGTGGGGAGTAGAGCAGGTCCTCCAACACTAGGGGGCAGCAGCTCTTCAGACAGCTGTCACAGAATTCTCGGATCAGCTGCAGGTTGTACAGGCTGTCTTCCACCGCCATGGACTCCTTCATACACACATCTGAAGGACAAAACGAGGATCACTTTATTGTCCAACTATACGCAGAGGACCGACGGGAATTCGACTTTATCCCAACCCCGCTGACAAAGTCACACGTACAGTTTGGAGAGGCTAGAGCACAGGGAAGCCATATTACAACTCCCATTTAACACAGGAACGGTACAACGAGCAGGTAGTCAGGCCATTGAGTCTAAACATCTAACACAGGACAGGTAGTACAGTATGTGTAATGATACAATGATACACTGCACACAGTAGGTTACTGTAATGATACACTGCACACAGTAATACAGTAGGTTACTGTATTAAAGGTAGTGTGGTTTAAACCTAGATGGAACCTGTAACAACCCTCAGGCATGTCCTATATTGCATTGTATTGGACAACTATACGCAAGTCCTGTGTTTTACTTTTGTAGTTGCACATCAAATACTGTCATGTTAATTTGTATCATGTGGTTTTATGTACGTACCCTCCAGCTGCAACAGGCCGGGGCAGTAGTAGTGTACAACAGCAGCGATGGCACAACCGTTGGAGAGGTCTTTGACTTCAGTCACCACCGGAAATGTAGGCTTCTGTTTAGACAGCATCTTGTCCTTTCTGTAGCGGATCTTAGATGGGGTGAGAGAGAGAGAGAGAGAGAGAGAGAGAGAGAGAGAGAGATGTCATTGAGTGAGTACGGGAGAGTTGGGGAGATGTCCAGGCTTTACTGTTCATTGCGAGTTCAAGGTCAATGTTCTTAAAAAAATACACACAGGTGGACATACAGCACAAAATGGTACATACACACGTGCACACAAACACCCATCAGGCTCGCGGATAACAACATGCTCCTAGAGGAGAGAGAGAATGAAGGGGTGGAAGTGGAGAGAGAACAGATAACAAGACATGGAAGTGGAGAAGAGAAAGGTGCAGCCAACCAGGCAGCAGAAGCCATGGGGAGAGAGAGAATGGCTTGCGTCCCAATTGGCACCCTACTCCCTGTATAGTGCACTACTATTGACTATGTAGTGCAGTAGTCTTGACTAGGGCTCTGTTCAAAAGGGAATAGGGTGGCATTTTGGACATAACCATAGAAAGAGTCCAGAGACAGCGAGGGCTTTGTCAGTGGAAAGTAGGCCAGGAGAGAGAGTCTCGTCGGAGGAAGATATTTAACCCAACCTGACGCAGGTAAACTATTCAGGTTGAGACTTCAGGTTTTAGACAACGACTGAACACAGCCAGCACAGTATCAACATTGTCAGCAGAAAGTAATACCTGGGGTCTGTTCAGGAGAGTGTAATGTTACACAACCGTCCAATAAGATAGAAAACGTATATAGTGTCAAACAGCTATGACTATCGGCCATGTTAGAATGGTTGCATTGGCACAGTTCATAATGTTTCACCGCACATTAAAAGGTCTACACCACGAGCTCATTACTTCTTACTCTATGGGCCCTGGCTAAAATTAATCCAACAAATAGGACTCAAAACAATGACTGGCTAGTGGCTAGAAACAAACAACAAAAAACGTCACATGGTCCGTTTTAAGACAGAGACGACCAGACGGACTGGTTTCTAGCAGAAACATTTTTTTTTCTCTCACATTTCCAGAGCCCTGAGTGGATTACATGTGATTTATGTCCAATAACAACAATACCCTGCCCATCCCTACCCCTCCCTGTGACATCAGCCCAGGGAAATGTACAGCGGATAGGCCTAGTGCAGAGCAGTGAATCAGTATGCCTGCATTCTTATATTGTACCAACAGGGGGAGAGGCAGGGAGAGAAAAACAGAACAGACCTCTCATTCAAAAATCTAATAAGAGCGAGAATAGAGAATATGAAGACGGAGAGAAAGATAAGGAATGATGCAAAAGAGGAGAAGAAAGAGGAGGAACTTACAGGGACAAGTTTCCAGTACCAGCGAGTGGGACACTGTCAGAGAGGAGGAAAGAGGACAGAGAAAGAGGAAAGCAGGGAAGGAGAAGACAGGTGGAGAGGAGAGGATACTATATGTATTAAGGCTACTTTAATAGGACAGTTAAGAGGAAAAAGACAGTTTTGAAGAGGGTATATATATATATATATATATATATATATATATATATATATATATATAAAACAATTATACAACCAGTAAGCATTATGTTGAGATACTGGTAACTGCAAAATTAAATGAAACACTTAAACGAGGGACACGAAAGCAGGCGCTTCCACACAGGTGTGGTTCCTGAGTTAATTAAGCCACTAAAACATCCCATCATGCTTAGGGTCATGTAGAAAAATGCCCAGTTGCCCATTATTTTGGCTTATCATGGCTACAAGACATCTAAGTGACTTTGAAAGAGGAGTCTCAAAAGGAGACTAGGGGGTTTAAAGGGTTGTGTGTGTGTGTGTGTGTGTGTGTGTGTGTGTGTGAGTCACCAGATCTCAACCCAGTTGAACACTTATGGGAGATTCTGGAGCGGTGCCTGAGACAGCGTTTTCCACCAACATCAACAACAAAAAACACATGATGGAATTTCTCGTGGAAGAAGTCTCACATCCCTCCAAACTTCTAGGATCTATGCCAAGGCGCTTTGAAGCCGTTTCAGCGGCTCGTGGTCTCCTTTATTTTGGTAGTTACCTGCACAAGCACCAGATTACTAGGGAGATTGCATGTAAAGTGTGTGCGTAGGAGACTATACACTGTCACGATAAAGTAGAAATATCTTACATGCACACGCTGTATAAAACATGCTTGTTCACAGGAAATGTTTACGTCAGAGTGTTTTAATAGCATGTAATCCATGAGATTAATGTATACGTGTTACACAATGTGTTTCATAATGTGAGTGCTGTTGACATAAATACTGCATGCTTCCTCAATGGCACCATATATCATACATAGTGGACTACTTTTGACCAGGGCCCATAGGGCTCTATACAGATGCACTATATAAGGAATAGGATGCCATTTTGGACACAGTTCCTGTGTAGTACAGGTGTAGTGTAATACTTACAGAAGGCTGGACAGGCTGTGGCTCTGTGCTGTCCTGAGACGGGTCACCCTGTGCACCCTCTGTTTGCTCTCTCAGCCTCTGATTCAACTGGGGATGGGGGGGATGGGATGGTGGAAAGCCACACGTTATAAGTCTGTATATTTTGTACTCCGATATAAATTGGGTTATGAAATCATGACTCGGCGAGACAGAGAGAAAGAGAAAGTCCTCCCTGTCCTTGTCCTCACCCCATTCACCCAGTGGAGCAGGGTGTTCTCCCAGCTGGCTCCTCCCACTCCACCCAGAAGCTCTTCCCCTGTCGCCGCACCGGACATCCTCACTGCGCTCACAGTCTCCATGGCGCCCACCGACATCAGGGCATCCATCACCGCCAGGTGGGCACTCTGCACCAATCACAGCAAAGAGAACAGGGAACTGTCAGCATTGGATAAGTCAGGGGAGGTAGCTGCAGGGATTGGCTGTCCGCACACCAAACCCAGACGACATTTAATACAGCATCCATCAATTATGGCTAATGCAATAATGGTGGGTAGCAGCACTACCATTTAGGCTGTGTCCCAAACGGCACCCTACCCCCTGTATCGTGCGCTACGTTTGACCAGAGCCCATAGGGTTGTATCAAAGGCCCTGTTCAATGTAGTGCACTATTTAGGGAAGCGGGTGCCATTTGGGCCACAGCCTCAGACTGCTCTGAAAGAGCATGGTCCATGTTAATGTGGCAGAGCTGGCGAGATGAGATCACACCAGGCTGCAGTATGTAGTATGTATGGCAGGTTCTCAGGTCAGTACCACAACCAGCCACTAGGGGACTCCAAGAACCACAGCTCTGAATCAGCAGAAAGCAAGAGGAGAGAGAGAGCAGGAGAGCAAAAAGAGAGCTGAGAGAGAGAAAAAGAGAGAGAAAGAGAGCTTGTCTGGAGTGAACTTTGGAACATCTGTGCTATCACGATAACAGCCCTTTTTTACTCTGTGTACTCCCTCTCTGCCCCTTCACGGTATACTTTCTCTTTCCTCCTAGTCATTCCCTCTTCTCCCTTCGAATCGTTGTGTGCGCGCGTTTTCTCCCTCCTCTCTGCTAGGAGATATGGCAGCATGACTCATGGATGACAGGTTACAGGATAACGTTGTGTACAGTGCCCCTCGGGCTGCGCAGGATACAGTTTGGTTCTGTACAGCGTTGTTCTGTAATCAACCCACTAGGGATGGCTCAGTGAGAGAGATGCACAAGCCCCAGGAATCCTGTGGCGCAGTGTGCGTGTGCACACACACTAGAATGTGAGTAAAACTACACACACAAAACCCCTTCTTTCACAACAACACAACCATAAAACATACAGTATCAATTTACACAACATACAAAAGGGCACAACAATAGCTTCCCCCCGTCACATCCCAAACCGAAACTGCCGTATTTCCAGCCAACCCCCAATGCAGGGTCCATTGCTTCTCTTCCTCTCCTTGCCCAAAATCATGACAGTGTCTTTCTCCAAGCTAGTTAGAGCCCCAGTACCTTTTCTCATAGCCAAACCTATTAGTGCCTTTAGTTCTCATGGCCCAAGCCCATTAAAAACACACCAAAAACATGATCAGCTCACTCAGAGGAGAGCTCCTTAGCTCCCATAAGAGGGTTAGCTCGTTATCGGTCTACTGCTGCTTCCCATGGGGTTAGGTCAGGGATGGGCAACTGATGGGGTTGGGGCCCCAACAGAAATCGTAACTCATCATGAGGGGTCTGCGTAGACAAGAACAGCCTTTGACCCAGTTAGTACAGTCAAAGATTTGTATAACTAAACCCAGATAGACGACAGTCATTTCCAACGGGAACAAATGAGTCATAGTTGCCAGTAAGGAGGGCAGAGCCAAGCACGAGCTAGTGAGATCCTATTGGCGCATTCTAGCATGTATCTGCATATTTCCGTTAGGGAACGCCTCCTCTGAAGTGCGCGTGAGCAATAACTCAATTCGCTTTTGCACTCCTAAACAACGTGATTTTTGTTTTGTTTTTTTGTGTGCAAAGGGTAAAGTCCACAAAAAAATGTCCACTCTGGACATAACCGATTATAGTTTTGGGAACAGAAAACCGTATTGAAATCAAACGTTTCAGGGATCAGAAAATGTGCAGAATGTCACCCAAAATCCATCTCGTTTCATTTTCTCTCACTGCCGGCCAGTGGACTTCCTCTCACTCCTATTTTTGGCAGTGAGTGGAGACGTGAAGGGGAAGCTTCACATTAATACAGCCAGTGAAATATCTCTCTCATTGTTCCCATCTGTGGTAAAGTCTACAACTGTTCATAGAAACACAATGCTCTGACCTAATCAAACCAGGGCCAGTGAAGGAGAGTGCAAGTTAGAGAGTCTGGAGGGTTGGATTTAGATAAGTGCTCTTAGGGTTATCAGTAGGTCTGTAGGACAAATATAGACAGACAGAAAGAAAGACAGCAGGGCAGACAGAGACAGACACAGAAAGAAACAGATAACTCAGTGTGCAGACAGCCAGGCAGGCAAGCAGTGTTAGTCAAGCCTGGAAAGCACAGCATTTAGTCAAATCAAAAACAATTTTATTTGGCACATGTTGCCGAATACAACAGAACACAACCTTACAGTGAAATGCTTACTCACAAGCTCTTAACTGACAATGCAGTTATGAAAAATACCTAAAAATAAATTAAAAAGTAATAATTAAAGAGAAGCAGTAAAATAACAATAGCGAGGCTATATACAGGGGGTACCGGCACAGAGCCAATGTGCGGGGGCACCAGTTAGTCGAGATAATATGTAGTTGTAGGTAGAGTTATTAAAGTAACTATGCATAGAAAATAAACAGAGTAGCAGCAGTGTAAAATAGGGGGGGGGGACAATGCAAATGGTCTGTTTATAAGCCTTTTGGACCTAGACTTGTGGCGCTCTAATACCACTTGCCATGCGGTAGCATAGAGAACAGTCTATGACTAGGGTGGCTGGAGTCTGATCATTTTTAGGGCCTTCCTGACACCACCTGGTATAGAGGCCCTGGCTGGCAGGAAGCTTGGCCCCAGTGATGTACTGGGCCGTACACACTACCCTCTGTAGGGCCTTGCGGTCGGAGGCTGAGCAGTTGCCATACCAGGCAGTGATGCAACCCGTCAGGATGCTCTCGATGGTGCAGCTGTAGAACTTTTGAGGATCTGAGGACCCATGCCAAATCTTTTCAGTCTCCTGAGGGGGGAATAGGTTTTGTCGTGCCCTCTTCACGACTGTCATGGTATGCTTAGACCATGTTAGTTTGTTGGTCATGTGGACACCAAGGAACTTGAAGCTCTCAACCTGTTCCAGTACAGCCCCGTCAATGAGAATGGGGGAGCGCTCGATCCTCCTTTTCCTGTAGTCCCAATCATCTCCTTTGTCTTGATCACGTTAAGGGAGAGGTTGTTGTCCTGGCACCACATGGTGCCAGGACAACAGGTCTCTGACCTCCCTATAGGCCGTCTCGTCATTGTCGTTATCAGGCCTACCACTGTTGTCATCGGCAAACTTAATGATGGTGTTGTAGTCGTGCCTGGCCGTGCAGTCATACAGACTCAGTCAAGGACAGGTTGAAAATGTCAGTGAAGACACTTGCCAGTTGGTCAACGCATGCTTGGAGTACAAGTCCTGGTAATCCGTCTAGGTCCTGCGGCCTAGTGAATGTTGACCTGTTTAAAGCTCTTACTCACATTGGCTATGGACAGTGTGATCACACAGTCGTCCCGAAAAGCTGATGTTTCCGTGTTACTTGCCTTAGATCGAGCATAGAAGTAATTTAGCTCGTCTGGTAGGCTCGTGTCACTGGGTAGCTCGCGGCTGTGCTTCCCTTTGTCGTCTGTAATAGTTTGCAGGCCCTGCCACATCCGACAAGCCCGGGCCGGTCTAGTACGATTCGATCTTAGTCCTGTATTGACGCTTTGCCTGTTTGATGGTTCGTCGGAGGGCATAGCGGGATTTCTTATAAGCTTCCGGGTTAGAGTCCCGCTCCTTGAAAGTGGCAGCTCTACCCTTTAACTCAGTGCGGATGTTGCCTGTAATCCATGGCTTCTGGTTGGGGTATGTACGTACAGTCACAGTGGGGACGACGTCATCGATGCACTTATTTATGAAGCCAGTGACTGATGTGGTGTACTCCTCAATGCCATCTGGATATGTGTATGTAAACCTCCAACTTCAACTGTGCAGGAGTGTTTTGCTAGCACAGACTGGAATATGTCATGCAAAGTTTATGTCCTAACCGACTTGCCAAAACTATTGTTTATTAACAAGACATTTGTGGAGTGGTTGAAAAACGAGTTTTAATGACTCCAACCTAAGTGGATGTAAACTTCTGACTTCAACTGTATGCGAGGTGAAAATGATGAATCAGGCACCCTATCGATAGCAACAGCTCATGGTCCTCCTGGAATTCTTTAAAAAATATATATATTTAACCTTTATTTAACTAGGCAAGTCAGTGAAGAACAAATTCTTATTTTCAATGACGGCCTAGGAACAGTGCGTTAAGTGCCTTGTTCAGCCGCAGAACGACAGATATTTACCTGGGCAGCACAGGGATTCGGTCGAGCAACCTTTTGGTTAATGGCCCAACGCTCTAACCACTAGGCTACCTGCCGCCCTATCAGAAGTTATTTTGACTCAATGGAGGAACTAAGTCAGAGAAATGCTGATGAATGTCTTGTTCGAGCTGTGTATGCAACTGGTTCACCTCTGATACTCACAGACAATGTGGATTAGAAGACATTTCTGAATGTTCTTTGCCCAGCATACACCCCTCCAACCAGACATGCTTTATCTACTAATTTGTTGGATGCAGAGTTCAACAGAGTTCAAGTGAAGGTCAAGCAAATCATAGAGAAAGCAGACTATTGCAATCATCTCTGATGGGTGGTCGAATGTTCGTGGGCAAGGAATAACGAACTACATCATCTCCACCCCTCAACCAGTATTCTACAAGAGCACAGACAAGGGACATCAGACACACCGGTCTCTTCACTGCAGATGAGCTGAAGGCAGCAATCAATGATCTTGTACCACAGAAGGTATTTGCACTGGTGACCGACATACTGCGAAAATGAAAGCTGATTGGTCTAAAGTGGAGGAGTCCTACCCTCACATCCCACCCATTGGCGGTGCTGCTCATGCATCGAATCTGCTCCTCAAGGACTTCATGGCACTGAAAACAATGGATACACTCTACAAGAGAGAGTCAAGGAAATGGTTAGGTATGTGAAGGGTCATCAAGTTATAGCAGCAATCTACCTCACCAAACAAAGTGAGAAGAATAAGAGCAGCGCATTGAAGCTGCCCAGCATCACCCGTTGGGGTGGTGTTGTCATCATGTGACTGTCTCCTGGAGGGGAAGGAGTCTCTCCAAATGGCCATAGCAGTAGCCATTGCACGGATTGAGGGGGACAATGCCATCCTGTCTGATGTTCAGACTCTGCTTGCAGATGTAAGAGAAGAAATCCATACTGCCCTGCCCATTTGTTTAGTTTTGTTACCTTTATTTATACAGGTTTTTCTCATTGAGATAACATCTCTTTTCTAAGAGAGACCTGGTCCAATAGCAGCAGGGGGAACAACGTTTCAGACAAAACAACTTACATTCACTAACACAACATTAAACAAAACTATAAACACACATACAATACAACAAAAACATTTTACATTAAAAACAAAGCCTTGACTAAAAACAGCTGTCCTAAAGACAATCACACTCTTCTATGATATATACATCGATCAAGTGTTTAAACTCCACCAACGAAACTAGATCATCAAATTTTTAAATGTTCAGTAGAGAATTCCAGAACCACGGAGCTAAGTAACTAAAACTATTTCTACCATGACCAGTTCTAATTTTAGATACTGTTAGAAGCAAATGAGAATGGGACTGTAATTAATATTTATCTACCGACCTGACAAAAAAAAAAGAACAGAGATCAAATGGCATTTTATAAAATCAGTGTATACCCGTGTTTAAGCCTACGCAAGGTCAATGACGACCAGCCAACAGCGCTGTAGAGATCAATGTTTTTGATTTGTAATGAACCCGAGGGCTCCATGATACACTGAATCAAGTGCTCTCAGGGTAGTGGCTGAGGCCTACATATACATATATATACATACATATACATCAATCACTAAAATCTAAAACCACCAGTAATGTACATCGTTCCAGCTCCTTCCTGGCCTCAAAAGAAAAACAAGCCAAGATGCCGGTAATAAAAACCTATTTTCAGCTTGAGTTTCCTTATCAAGTTCTCTACATGAACAGTGAAGCTTATCATCAACCCACACACCCAAATATTTGTACACTTTAACTTGCTCTATAGTATGTCCAGCCAATGTAGCAATGATATGATTAGTAACATACCTGGCATTTGAAAATAGCATGCATTTTGTTATAACCAAAATTAGAACCAGTTTTTAAAATCATACAGATTCTGTTATATGATATTAAATGCTCTTTGGGCATTTTCAAAATCTAAAGATAAACTACTACCACTTGAATAAAGAGCATCATCTGCATAAAAATGAACATCCCCTGTTTCAATAAGATCTCTAATGTTGCTGATATACAAAATGAACAACAGTGGGCCCAAAATAGAACTCTGCGGAACACCTGAGCACACCTCTACGGACTCAGATTTACAACCATCCGCATTTACACATTGGTTTCTAAATTACCTATCAAATCGTACACAATCTAGAGCATGACCAGTAATTCCACAACATTTTAACCTTTGCACTAACACAGCATGGTCCACGGTGTCAAAAGCCTGTGACAAATCAATAAAGACAGACACACAATGTAATTTCTTATCAAGAGCACAGTGGATGTAATTTAAAACCTTCAATGTTGCTGAAACAGTGTTGATTGCATTCCATTTAAGATGTTGTTTTCTTGGAAGTAGGCCTTTAGCTGCCTGCTAACTAAAGGACTCCAGTACCTTTGACAGTACAGACAATTTTGATACGGGTCGATAGTTGTCAAGTAGCGAAGGATCTCCACCTTTCAGGAGAGGCAGTACAAAAGCAGATTTCCAGAACTTGGGGATTTACTTTATATCAAGCATGAGGTTAAAAATACATGTTAAGGGGGAGCAATGATGTCTGCAGCTAGGTGTAGGAAGCAGAGGTCTAGTTCATCAGGGCCAGGATGAAAAGGAGAACCTGGTAAAGGAGTGCACAGGGGTGTCAGGTAAATTCATAGGGGGCTCAGTTATACCTTTGACCTTTTCAAATAAACTGCCTGCATAAAAAAAATGCTAGTTCAAGGCTTTCTGAATGGAGGTTCTCTCAGTTACAATCTGTGTGTCTACCAACAATTGTTTGGGAAGCGGTGGATCTTTTTTGTACTCCAAACCCTTCACGACTTGCCAAAATTTGGATGGATTATTTAAATTATGTGAAGTAGATTTCAGGTAGTGGTCTGCTTTCAATTTACAGATCATAGCCACACCCAAATTTCGAAGACGTTTAAAAGCCATCCAATCATCTGCCAAACCTGTCCCTCTTGCTTTAGCCCACATAGCATTTCGTTCCTTTATGATTTTTGTAAGTTCCTTAGTAAACCAAGGGTTCTTGCTGCCCTTAATCCTGATTTTTTTTAAAAGGCATGCCTATTGCATACATCCTGGAATGTGTTATGGACGTAAGAAAAGGCTAGTTCAACATCAGGGATTAATTCCATTCTATTCCATTCAATGCTAGACACATCATGTAAAAAACCTTGAACATCAAACCGCTTCCAGTTTCTTTTCGTAAACCACGTGGAGATTTCTTAGGAATTTTACCATCTCTCACACAGGCAATAGCACAGTGATCACTTATGTCATTTGCAAAAATACCAGAAGCATTAAAACAATGAGGAGTTGCTCCAAGCAGAGTAAACTGCAGTTCTAAAATACATCAAAAAGCGTAAAGACTTCTGCCTGAAGCCCATACACACCGCAGCATCCTGTCTGGTGCAGAGATCAACGAGGCCTATGTCGTCTCGCCACCTTGGCCTGGATGAGGACAAGGTTCTGGGCAGTCTGGCGAAGTCGACTTCCAAGCAAGGGCTTTGGGATGAAGATGCAATATGGCAGTCGTGCCAACATGTCTTTTCAGCCACCTGGTGGAAGATACTTTGTGCATCTGAGGCTCTTTCCCCTGTTGCCTCAATCATCCGCCAAATCCCACCACCATCAGCCGCCTCAGAGCGCAACAGGTCCTTGTTTGGGAACACACACGCGCCAAAGCACACAACAGGCTGACCAATACAATGGCTGAAAAACTGGTGGCCACCCGGGAAAATGTGAGGCTTTTTGAGCCTGACAGCAAGCCGTCCTCAACAAGGTTGGAAAGTGACAGTGAAGATGAGGTCTTAGAGTCTGATGTTCAAGAGGTAGACATTGAGGAGGTCCAGGGAGAAGACATGGAAGTCTGAGAGGAAGACAACCAAGGATTTCGTTTCTGGACTATTATTTTACAGATGTATGTTAAAAACGTTTTTTGAGAGATGCGATGGATCATTGGGGATCATTCAATATTCCCTTTTGTTGTTCAGGGAAATCATCCCATGTGAAGAGTCAACTCATTTAATTACAGTTCAATTCGTAAGTAAATGTATTTTTTTATTCCTATTGGAATGATTTAATAATTTGCAATTATGTCTACTTGTGATAAGGTAAAAGGTTTATGTTTGTCTCCATATGATATGTAAATATATCCAATGCAATAAACATCAACATTTAATTGGTATTAATATTAATTTGCATATATTCCTGTTAATTCCCATTTATTCTCATTAATTCCCATGGAAAGTTTCCACCTGAATATTCCCCAAAATGTGCAACCCTGGTGGCACCCACGCACGAACACACACCAGGTTCTGAGAAGTGGGCCTACAGGTACATGTAACCTCCACTGCTCCCCACCTGAGACGAGAACAGCCTTTGACTCAGTAAAGCATAGAACTGTTTATGAAACACACAACACTCTGACCTTCCAATCAAATCAAGGCCATGCAGTGAAGGACAATGAGTCTGGAGGGTTGTGAGTCTGGAGGGTTGTTTTAAATAAGTGCTCTTAGTGTTTTCAGTAGGTCTCAAGGACAAAGACAGAAAAACAAAACAGACAGATAGCAGGGCAAACAGATAGCAGGGCAAACAGATAGCAGGGCAAACAGATAGCAGGGCAAACAGATAGCAGGGCAAACAGATAGCAGGGCAAACAGATAGCAGGGCAAACAGACAGTTCTTTGTGCAGGCAGGCAGGCAGGCCAGGCAGGCAATGTTCGTCTAGCCTGGTAAACACAGTGTTCAGTCTGGTTTTAACCAGACTAGGTTTCCTTTAGACTAGCTGTTCAACTGAATGACACCAGGGGCTCCTGTCCTGAAGGCCTGTATTCATGAATTTTTAAAGAGCAGGAGTGCTGGTCTAAGATCAGTTTAGTCTTTTTTACCTGTTATATGGGGCGGCAGGGTAGCCTAGTGGTTAGAGCGTTGGACAAGTAACTGGAAGGTTGCAAGTTCAAACCCCCGAGCTGACAAGGTACAAATCTGTCGTTATGCCCCTGAACAGGCAGTTAACCCATTGTTCCTAGGCCGTCATTGAAAATAAGAATTTGTTCTTAACTGACTTGCCTGGTTAAATAAAGGAAAAATAAAAATAAATATGCTCATTCTAAGGATCCACATCACTGCAGAGACAGAGACCGGGGCTGAGGACAGAGAGAGCAGCTGAGGACAGAGATGGGGGATGAGACAGGCTAAGGAGAAAAATGGAGATTGGCTGAGGACAGAGATGGGGTCACAGACAGGGGCTAAGGGGAGAGACGGAGATGGGCTGAGGACAGAGACAGGGTCACAGACAGGGGCTGAGGGGAAAAATGGAGATGGGTTGAGGACAGAGACAGGGTCACAGACAGGGGCTGAGGGGAGAGACGGAGATGGGCTGAGGACAGAGACGGGGTCACAGACAGGGGCTGAGGGGAGAGATGGGCTGAGGGCAGAAACGGGACGGGGAGAAATGGAGACGGGCTGAGGACAGAGACAGGGGCAGAGATGGGCGGAGGGGAAAGGGGCTGAGGACTGATGTGTAGCTAAGACAGGGGAGAGTCATTTGGGCAACACTAGCTGGGGATATAATAGATACAGAGGACACAGAAAATATAGAAATGTACCCGTTTACTCGACTATGCTTGTTCTACGCTAACAGTTGCTTATGCCCCTTGTACATGAATCTACCACTCAGAGCAATAATGATTCCATCTTTGTCTCCCCCTCTATCAGTGTTGTTTCACATAATGCACAACAATTTATTTTACCTTTATTTTACTAGGCAAGTCAGTTAAGAACAAATTCTTATTTTCAATGACAGCCTAGGAACAGTGGGTTAACTGCCTGTTCAGGGGCAGAACGACAGATTTTGAACCTTGTCAGCTCGGGGATTTGAACTTGCAACCTTTCGGTTACAAGTCCAATGCTCTAACCACTAGGCTACACTGCCGCCCCGTCATAACAAAGTAGTCCCCAAATGGTACCCTATTCCCCAAAAGGTGCACTACTTTTGACCTAGGGCTGGGCGATATGGCCAACATATATCACAATATTTTCACATTTGTAAAGATATTTTATGTTTTTGAACAGTAAAACTTCCAAATATGCTTTATGAGTAGTTCATTGCCCCCAGTGTGGCAACACATACATTCTAAGTGATTTCAATGAGTCTTTCTCCATCCAAATTGTTTTATACTGTTCAATCAAACTTTTAAAAAAACAACATTTTGTACAAGTTTTGATATTACGTATTCATGCTTCACCTATTCCTCTCTGATTTTGAAGATACCGTTGCACAAATAACATGCTAGGCCTGCACCAGAACGGGTCCCAGGCTGCATTAGTCATCTACGTCTTAGTTCATTAAGAAGCTAACGTTAGCCAGCTAACTAGCAATTAGCATCAGGGGATAACAATTTATTTTAGCCACAGCTTGCTAAGAAAAGAAACTAGCAGACAGTAATTTGCAGACAGTAAGATAAACAAACTAATGTTGTTATAGAACGCTAGACTGCAGTGTGAACGGCAAGAAAGTGACTCAAGAGCAACTGCTCTCTCCTTGCATGACAGGGGGCAGGGTTTGGTGTAGGGGAAGTGACATACAGCACGAGGAGAGGGAGAAAGACATCTCAAGTATCAAACAGAGTAAACTATAAAAACGAGCCGTTTTTTGTAAAAACAAACAAACATCAATGCCGTTATATAGTGAAATACGGTATACAGCCCAGCTCTATTTTGACCAGAGCCCTATGGCTTACCAGCAGCGGGTCCCCCTCCCTTCTCTCTATTGGCTAACCAGAGCCCCCTCTCTTTGTTATAATCATTAACCCTGTCTGAGTCCCAAATGGCACACTATTCCCTTCCTAGTGCACTACTTTTGACCAGAGACCAATGGGGCCTGGTCAAAAGTAGAGCAATGGAGAGGACTGACAGGTCATAACAACAGATTCCCTTGTCAGGGGGGGCCTTTCTTCCACCTCAATCCCTCTTTAGTCTGAGCCTAATCTGCACTAACCAGGCCCTTCTACTGTACTTGTTGTTTTACTTTTTCTGAACTCAAATTCTCCCTGACTGGTAGTCGTCATAGCATGCACACACACTGCTGCTGCTACAAGGCTGCGGCCTGAATCTCTCCGCCTGCCTGCCTGTCTGTCTGTCCGTCTCTCCGTGCTGGGTGTAAAGTGCTGACGTCGGCACAGTGCTGTGTGTGTGTGTGTGTGTGTGTGTGTGTGTGTGTGTGTGAGAGAGAATGAGTGCGAGAGAGAAAGAGGGAGAGAGAGAGAGACTAGAGACTACATGGCAGTGCCAGCCCAGCCCCCATTGCCCTGCTGTCACATACCATTCTACCTAGGGGAGGGATGGAGGGCGCTGGGAGAGACGACTGGGCTCTCCCCTCCTCACTCTAGGGGTGTGTTGTGCTCAACGGAGGCAAGGTCATACTACTAGCTTATCTGTGAGCCAAGACTTGTCTGTTCAATGTATATGTATTGTCTGTAGTGCAGTGCAAGGGGAGAGACGGAGACTGGGGCAAGACAGGGACAGGGGCCGGGGACAGAGACAGGGGCCGGGGACAGAGACAGGGGCCGGGGACAGAGACAGGGGCCGGGGACAGAGACAGGGGCCGGGGACAGAGACAGGGGCCGGGGACAGAGACAGGGGCCGGGGACAGAGACAGGGGCCGGGGACAGAGACAGGGGCGGGGGACAGTGACAGGGGCCGGGGGACAGAGACAGGGGCCGGGGTCAGAGACAGGGGCCGGGGACAGAGACAGGGGCCGGGGACAGAGACAGGGGCCGGGGACAGAGACAGGGGCCGGGGACAGAGACAGGGGCCGGGGACAGGGGCAGAGACGAATACGGGGGTTGGGGGGACAACCTGGCTAGCACAGTCAGTGCAGGGCCAGGGAGAGGGAGGAAAGACAAGGGCTGAGAGCACTCAGGGAAGCATGGGTATAAAGCTGTCATGATGTCTGCATGGTCTGGGTTGAGCTGGGCTGTCTGAGGAGGGGAGGGGGGGTGGAGATTCCATTTCCAACAAGCCCAGTAGCTCTCTCTACTGGGGAGAGAGAGATTCAGTCACACTTAGTCAGAACACCACTCCCTGACACCGATTACCCACAATAGAGCGATTGGAATGGATGTGGAGCTGAGCCATTTTTCATCATGTCGATGCAATGGCTGCCTTTTCAAGTGTTCAATTTAGAAGACAAAAAGTAGAGGGAAATACAGTAAAGCATCCAAACAGAGACTCAGACACAGAGGGAGCCATTACCTTCATGTTCATATTAAAATGAGAGGAACTAGACAGTCAGAGTGTGGAATTTTGGACAAAGAGAGAAAGACTGACAGTAGAGAGGAATATGAGAGAGTGACAGAACTAGTCAGAGTGTGAGGAGGGGAGGAGGAAACTGAAGTCAGTTTCACATGGACAATAGCAAAGGCACATTTTCGGTAGGTTCTCGAGAGGTATCAATTCGAGAGACAATACTTATGTCTTGAGTAGAGGTCGACCGACTATGATTTTTCAATGCCGATACCGATAATTGGAGGACCAAAAAAAGCCGATACCGATTAAATCGGCTGATTTTTATTTATACATTTGTAATAATGACAATTACGACAACACTGAATGAACACTTATTTTAACTTAATTAATATAATAAATCAATAAAATCAATTTAGTCTCAAATAAATAATGAAACATGTTCAATTTGGTTTAAAATAATACAAAAACACAGTGTTGGATAAGAAAGTAAAAGTGCAATATGTGCCATGTAAAAAAAGCTAACGTTGAAGTTCCTTGCTCAGAACATGAGAACATATGAAAGCTTGTGGTTCCTTTTAACAGGAGTCTTCAATATTCCCAGGTATGTAGTTTTAGGTTGTAGTTATTATAGGAATTATAGAACTCTCTATATACCATTTGTAATACCATTTACTATTGGATGTTCTTATAGGCAATATAATATTGCCAGCCTAATCTGAGGAGTTGATAGACTTGAAGTCATAAACAGCGCAATTCTTGAAGCACAGCGAAGAGCTGCTGGCAAATGCAGGAAAGTGCTGTTTGAATGAATGCTTACGAGCCTGCTGCTGCTTACCACCGCTCAGTCAGACTGCTCTATCTAATCATAAACTTAATTATAATAACACACAGAAATACGAGCCTTAGGTCATTAATATGGTAAAATCCGTAAACTATCATTTCGAAAACAAAACGTTTATTCTTTCAGTAAAATACGGAACCATTCCGTATTTTATCGAATAGGTAGCATCCCTAAGTCTAAATATTGCTGTTACATTGCACAACCTTCAATGTTTTATCATAATTATGTACAATTTTGGCAAATTAATTACGGTCTTTGTTAGGAAGAAATGTTCTTCACACAGTTTGCAATGAGCCAGGCGGCCCAAACTGCTGCATATACCCTGACTCTGCTTGCACTGAATGCAAGAGAAGTGACAATTTCCCTAGTTAAAATAAATTCATGTTAGCAGGCAATATTAGCTAAAGTATAAAAATATATACTTGTGCATTGATTTTAATAAAGGTATTGATGTTTAGGTACACATTGGTGCAACGACAGTGCTTTTTTCGTGAATGCGCGTTAAATCATCACCCGTTTGGCGAAGTAGGCTGTGATTGATAAATTAACAGGCACGGCATCAATTATATGCAATACAGGACAAGCTAGATAAACTAGTAATATCATCAACCATGTGTAGTTAACAATCAATCAATCATAATCACTAGTTTTTTCTATGATAGGTTTAACGCTAGCTAGCAACTTACCTTGCTGCACTCGCATAACAAGTAGTCAGCCTGCCACGCAGTCTCCTCGTGCAGTGCAATGTAATCGGCCATAATCGGTGTCCAAAAATGCAGACTACCGATTGTTATGAAAACTTCAAATCGGCTCTAATTAAAATCGGCCATCCTCTAGTCTCGAGCGCTACCTCCGAAGGTCGCGCCCAACAGTCTCTCCCCCCCCCCCCCGAGCAGGGCAGTGTAAACAGAACGGTCTTGTTGAGCTCAACACTCTTACAGTATAAATGGTAATAGCAGAGCAATGTTTTTGAAACAGCTGAAATGTAGACATTTTCCTTGAGTGTTCACCTTAAATTGCCCGTTACATTCTGAAATTGGTCGCAGTAGCTGCCACCTCTGCTGAGCCACGCAAAACTATGGAAGTCTATGTCTACAAAATACTATGTCTACAAAATGTTGAGATATGTAAGTAAAACGACATAAGTCAACATGTTTTAGATAGATAATGAAATAAAAATGTTTTCATTTGTAACATTGTGTGGTGATTTAAGAGGTGGCACCATAGGTCCCAGAGTGGTGTGGGGGGGGTTCCTGGGGCCCAGAGTTGTTCTTGGTCTGGTAGGCTGACCTAACCAGGTAAAACTCCGGTTATGACATAGTAATAAAATCAGCTGTAAAAAAAACGGTGTTATATGGGCTATGACGGGACCAGATTTGTTTATAATCTGATCACATGGTTTAAAAAAAAAAAACTCCTGGAAAAACTCCTGGCCCTAGAGAGAATGAAAACATTCAAATCCTGTCAACCAAATCATGAGGCGATTCAGATAAAAAAAAAGAAAAAAAACATTACTTTGTCCCTCTTTTAAACGCTTGAGTGTCAACATTTTGTATTAAACAAAATTAAAAGTGCTGCCACACGTTTGCCAGCAGCCCTGCTTTGCAGATCTTTCCAACGTGGATAGATGGAAAATCGCCACACAATGCTACAAATGAAGAAACAGTACCTATATGTACGATCTATATGCATTTTATTTTTTGGTGGAATGGACTTCCATATAGAACAGCTCAACAGCAACTCCCCAGTGAATTATACCAACGTTTTCAGTCGCAATTTCTTTTACCACACGTAAACCCTTTAATTGTCTGCACATGCTTGTGACTTGTTGCGTAAGCAAGAAAGTCAACCAAACCCTCTCTCGGCTCGTACATCAAAATTTTGTCCAGATAACTCTTATTCAGTGAGAATAAGCTCTTTACTAGTCGGGCTGGGACTGTTTCACTGTGGTGTAATACCGTGATCATTCAGGAGGGAGTAGACTACACGGTCATTCACAACTAGAGCGTGGAATGAAAGCAGAGTAGGGAAGAGGAGGGGTTGGGAAAAGAGGGGGGGGGGGGGTTCACAGATTTCCTGTCCCGACCCTGTGGAGCTTGCTAAGCCAAATCACAAGTTCTCACTAATGAGAAGGGAGAGGGGGGTAGAGAGAGGTGCAAACCTGGAACACAGGGCACACAGTCCGCCAGTCAAATCGCCATAACAACCAACAATCTGACCCACAATGCACCTCACCACCCACAATCCTGAGCGTGGCAGTGGTGCTCTACCCCACCGCCCCGCCGGCTTATCACTGGGGCACTCTGCCCAGAATCCTCCTGTGCTGACCGGACATAACATATCCTCCAATATATTAAATAATAAAGCTATATAGAATAAGCTGTCCATAAGGAAATCACTCCTCTCTGCTTTGGAAATATTGCGACTATCATCCATGTCAATAATAACAATAACAGGGAAACAAACACGAAATTCATCTCGCAGATCGTTAAGAGCGATTATGACGGATAAAAGGTGAAATCTGATTATGTTTGAAATATGACTTAACCCTCTGAACCCCCCCCCCCCCCGGCCACAGCCCTGTACTCATGAAATCCAGGGTTAGACAGAGGGACAAAGCGAAGGATCAGACAGCCAGCCAGGTCTGGGGGGAATCAGTGGGAGTCCGGGGGGGGGGGGGCAGAGCGGTGGGGTTTGGTGGGGCTGGTGCACTTCCCGGCACCCCACACTCCACTGACAAGAACAGCACATGGTATTGGACATGTCTAGCTAGATGCTAAATACTGAAGCAGCAGCAAAACCACACCAATCTGTGCTGCGCCAGCTTTTTGCAACCCTCCCAATGTCCCCCCCAAACCAACCTCCAATATCAATGTTGTAATCCCTGCAACTTTCCTTTGTTGACTCTTCTCTGCAACAAACAAAAGAAAATACAACTAAATGTTATTTCCCCCCTTGGCAGGCCTGGGAGGTCCCGTGATGGGCCAAATGTTTTGAGACAATGTTCAGCAGCATTCCTGATCCAGGGGATAAAGTGAGTCTGTGTACCAAATGGCAACCTCTGTCCTATATAGTGCACTCCATTTGACCAGAGCCCTATGGGTGCACTACTGGGTCCTGGTCAAAAGTAGTGCACTACATAGGGAATGGGGTGCCACTTGGGACCCAACCTGTGCCACTTCTAATTCCTACTGAGCTCTAGACGGATGCTAACTTAAGCGAAAACTTGCATACACAGCAGTATTAGTTAGGTCAGCGACTCACTAACAAAAACCAACCATGGACACAGGCAGGGACTCCTGAAACAGGGCGATCCTCTGACCACCCCCACTGCTCCCCCAAAGTACATTCATGCCTTTGACAGATGTAGGCTATATAACATTTGAATGAACTTCACTGACTGAGTCGCTCTGGATAAGAGTGCTAAATGGCCACAACGTAAATCTGACAACATAAACAAGGATTCTATTCAAAAACACTTGTTTACATTTTTTTTAACTGGCTTTGAGGTCCAGAGTTGAGTTTGAGGGACATGGGGAAATAGGGTGCCATTTGGGTGACAGACCAAGACTGGCTGAGTGATCTAGATCAGTGACAGTGTCATTCTAGGGTGGGGCACTAGAGAATGTATCCTATTTAGAATATCTATACTGCAGGTGGCAGGCATTTCATTTAGCTTGTTTTGCCCCAGCCTCATTTGGAGCTGATGATGTAAGCTGTGAGATTATTGATAACAGCGGTAACCTGTGGTCCTGTGTGGCTCAGTCGGTAGAGCATGGCGCTTGCAACGCCAAGCGTCGTGGGTTCGATTCCCGCTGGGGCCACCCATATGTAAAAGTAGTGGCCCCAGCCGACTTGTAAGTCGCTTTGGACAAAAGCGTCTGCTAAATGGGATATATTTTATATATAACCTCCAAAATGACACCCTATTCCAGCCATAGTGCACTACTTTTGACCAGGGCCCATAGGAAATCGGGTTCTTGGTATTTGGGACACAACCAGAGAGTGTAACAGCTTTAAAGGCAATCTAGATGTTAGCTGTTTGCAAACAATAATATATTCTGTTTACCCTCACTGTGTGTGTGTGTCCGGTGTGAAATGGCTAGCTAGTTAGCGGTGCGCGCTACTAGCATTTCAATCGGTGACGTCACTTGCTCTGAGACATTGAAGTGTTCCCCTTGCGATAGGCGATAGGCTTTTGTGGAGCGATAGGCAGTGGTGTAAAGTACTTAAGCAAAAATACTTTAAGGTACACTACTTTAGTTTTTTAGGGATATCTGTACTTTACTATTTATATTTTTGACAACTTTTACTTCACTACATTCCTAAAGAAGTTTTTACTCCCATACATGTTCCCTGACACCCAAAAGTACTGGTTACATTTTGAATGCTTAGCAGGACAGAAAATAGTCCAACTCACACACTTATCAAGAAAACATCCCTGGTCCTCCCCACTGCCTCTGATCTGTCTGTTGGAGTGTGACCCTGGCTATACGCAAATAAATGTACACATTTTTTAAATTGTGCCGTGTGGTTTGCTTAATATAAGGAATTTGAAATGATTCATACTTTTACTTTTGATACTTAAGTATATTTTAGCAATTACATTTACACATCATACTTGACTAAAAGTATAAATGTATTTGGTTTTAAATATACTATATGGTTGGTGTGTGAACATGCTGTGTGTGTGTGTGTGTGTGTGTGTGTGTGTGTGTGTGTGTGTGTGTGTGTGTGTGTGTGTGTGTGTGAGAGACACAGATGAGCTTTCATATAAAGCCGCACACTACAGCAGCAGATTGCTGTTGCTCTAAAGCTGTTTACTGGCCCAGGCCCACATTGATGCACTGTTCCATCCTCCTAACGCTGTGCGTAAGTGTTGCATGACCCACTTTCCTCCCCTGACAGAGCCAGGCAGCGGCACAGCTCAGACAGCAGCACGGTCTACAGCTCAAGCTCAGAGAGCACTACAAGTGCAAGTTGAGTAGCAGCAGCAGTAGTCTAACAGTAGTGAGTCTCACTACCAGCTCTTGGCCAGATGAGCCTGAGGGAGCCTCCCAGGCCTGGTGGCATGGCAGCAACACCATCACCACCATGGAGCTGAGACAGCACCAGCTGAACACAGCACTAGCGGGAACACAGAGCAGCACTAGCGGGAACACAGACAATACTATCTGAGCACAGCGGAGCGCAACTCTCACTTCCACTATTCCATTGGTTCCATTGCGCCAGCCAGGCAAGCTCAATCGAGCGCAGCTTAAGTGTTTGAAAGAACGTCAATACTATTTGAACCCAGGTCTGGATGAGACAGCACAGCACACCTCTCCCCTCACACACCACTGGTCCAATTAGTACAAGCACCTGCAGACAGCGAATACACCACCTGGTGCCCTGGACAACAGGTAGAGAGCTCCAGGCAGTTTCACGAGAGGCGTGCGCTGCTCAGCGTAACATTACACTCTAGTTTTATTTGCAATAATTGCTCACAGCCGAGAGCACTTGATAAAGCGGCTCGCCGGCCCAGTGTAGCTCCCCTGTTAGAGGCACCAGGGCAGAGAAGCAGAGAGGCAGAGACCGAGAGAGGTGGAGGCAGGGGTAATGGAGCGTTCTACTTTCACCTGACCGACTAGGAGGGAAACACGCCTGACTACAGCTACACAGGTTCTCCAGAGACTGACTTCGAGGCATTCAAATCACAGAGCCGTTGTCTGTTGGGCTGGTGTCTGATAGAGGAGCTGCGCTGGATGGGGGTGAGAACATAGATGTTGTAGTGAATATTATACAGTATTAGATGGGGGGGGGGATAATATGGTTAAAGTCACACTGTAAAAATTAGGAGAAGGTCAAAGTATGCTCATGCAGTCAAACTGTAGCCTTTGACTACAGCACTTTCATGATGTATAATGAGAATTCTATGATGTCTATTGTGCTCCAGTTGGAATTCCATGAATTGTTTACAAAGTCCTCCACATCTCTATTGATATGTCTAAGTCACATATCAAAATAAAATCTAGGGCGTATAATATTGAATTAGTTAGAGACTAACATTACAGACGGTGGTTAAATTGGGTATAATGAAAGAAGAGACGTGAAGCTGTAATGTTACACAGTTCCTATTTGAACAGGCTCAGCCCTCCAGAATAATGACAAGGTGAAAACTTGGGTACAGAGATGAGGTAGTCATTAAAGAAAAATCATGTTTAATACTATTATCGCACACAGAGTGAGTACATGCAACTTATGTGACTTGTTAATTTTTACTCCTTAAATGATTTAGGCTTGCCATAACAAAGGGGTTGAATACTTAGACATTTCATCTGTTCATGTGTAATTAAATTGGTCAAAAACAATTTAATTTCTAAAAACCTATTTCCACATTGACATTATGGGGTATTGTGTATAGGCCAGTGACACCAAATCTCAATTTAATCCATTTTAAATGCAGGCTGTAACACAACAAAATGGAGAAAAAGTCAAGGGGTGTGAATACTTTCTGAAGGTACTGTCTTTAATCTTTAGTCTAATAAACTGCATGGATTATGGATGGTCTATTTCTCACATAACACACTTAAGACACTTTAACGGTACAAAAAGATCCCACAGTGTCAAACGAACAAATTATCGGATTGCCATTTATCAAATTGTACCGAAACTCCCCTTTTCCGTCACAGCGGTTGTGATTCGCATAAAAACTGTGGATGGAAATGTGGTTAGGGAGAGAAACACACACACAAAGAAAGAAGAGAAGAGAGAGACAACTACCAGCTCGTAACAGAGCCCAACGTGTTCTCTTAACAAAGGGAGCTCTGGTTTCACTGGTGCTGAGCAGTTTGCCCATTGCTCTATTCTACAGTTGTGGCCAAAAGTTGAGAATGACACAAATATTATTTTCAAAGTGTGCTGCCTCAGTTTGTATGATGGCAATTTGCATATACTCCAAAATGTTATGAAGAGTGATCAGATTAATTGCAAATTAATTGCAAAGTCCCTCTTTGCCAGGCAAATGAACGGAATTCCCAAAAAACTTTTCCACTGGATTTCAGCCCTAACACAAAAGGACCAGTTGACATGTCAGTGATTCTCTCGTTAACACAGGTGTGAGTGTTGACGAGGACAAGGCTGTAGATCACTCGGTCATGCGGATTGAGTTCGAATAACAGACTGGAAGCTTCAAAGGGAATCATTGTTCTTCCTCTGTCAACCATGGTTACCTGCAAGGAAACACGTGCCGTCATCATTGCTTTGCACAAAAAGGGCTTCACAGGCAAGGATATTGCTGCCAGTAAGATTGCACCTAAATAAACCATTTATCGGATCATCAAGAACTTCAAGGAGAGCGGTAAAGTTGTTGTGAAGAAGGCTTCAGGGCGGCCAAAAAAGTCTAGGAGACGGTCCTGGTGCTTGCTTAAGTTGATTCAGCTGCGGGATCAGGGCACCACCAATACAGAGCTTGCTCAGGAATGGCAGCAGGCAGGTACGAATACATCTGCACGCATAGTGAGGAGAAGACTTTTGGAGGATGGCCTGGTGTCAGGAAGGGCAGCAAAGAAGCCACTTCTCTCCAGGAAAAACATCAGGGACAGACTAATATTCTGCAAAAGGTACAGGGATTGGACTGCTGAGGACTGGGGTAAAGTCATTTTCTCTGACGAATCCCCATTCCGAATGTTTGGGGCATCCGGTAAAAAGCTTGTCCGGAGGAAACAAGGTGAGCGCTACCATCAGTCCTGTGTCATGCCAACAGTAAAGCATCCTGAGACCATTTATGTGTGGGGTTGCTTCTCAGCCAAGGGAGTGGGCTCACTCACAATTTTGCCAAAGAACACAGCCATGAATAAAGAATGGTACCAACACATACTCCGAGAGCAACTTCTCCCAACCATCCAGGAATAGTTTGGTGACGAACAATGCCTTTTTCAGCATGAGTTATAAATTTTGCCTTATGGCAAGGTGCTGCAAGTGGCTTAATCCCATTGAGAACTTGTGGTCAATCCTCAAGAGGTGGGTGGACAAACAAAAACCCACAAAAACCCACAAATTCTGACAAACTCCAAGCATTGATTTTGCAAGAATGGGCAGCCATCAGTCAGGATGTGGCCAATAAGTTAATTGACAGCATGCCAGGGCAGATTGCAGAGGCCTTGAAAAAGAAGGGTGAACACTGCAAATATTGACTCCTTGCATCAACTTCATGTAAGTGTCAATAAAAGCCTTTGACACTTATGTAATGCTTGTAATTATACTTCAGTATTCCATAGTAACATCTGACAAAAATATCTAAAAACACTGAAGCAGCAAACATTGTGGAAATTAATATTCGTGTCATTCTCAAAACTTTTGGCACGACTGTAAGGCCTAGTCAGAGCCACCTATTGTCTCGGAAACACAACCTTCTCCAGGCCTCCCAGCCCTCCCTCCCAGTCCCACCCCTACCATGCTACACCCAGAATTAAGACTGAATCTCCCCTGACGTACCCCTGGTCCTCACAGCTGGATCCACTCATCTTCAGGGGATCGGCTTGGGTGATGGGAGGGGGGGACCCGGAAAGGGGGTGTTTTTTTAATGTTGTCTAATCCGTGGAATCGAAGCATAAACAAGTCCCTTCCTGTGCGACCCAACCCTCACCCACCCACCCTACACACCCCAATCCCCCTCCACTGCTTTAACATCCCCGCTCCCCCTGGACCAGCAGTAAATGTCTGAGGGTGACCAGACAATGCCTGTGTGTGTCCCTATTAGGCAGACCATATGCCCAGGCGACCAGATCGATCACTGCCGAATGGATTATTGTGACACCGGGACCGGTCCAATGGCAGTTTCCAGCGCAGCTTCGATCTTCCCTCAAATGAACCTGTGTGTTGTGGCAGTCATCCCAATCCCATCCCAGGGGCATTACCATTAGAGACAAAGACTGGTGACGAAACAAAAAAATCTTCCTCTATTTCCCATAACTCAAACCATAGTCTCTCGTGTCAGATGAAACCTAACATAACACGAGACTTGGCGCCAAGATTACCATGTCAACACGCCATATGCCACACCCATCTCTTACCATTTTGATTGGTTTATGCCGGAGGTCAGCGTCAGTCACGGGGACGTCTTGATCTTTGGGGGTCACGCCCCTTTTGGCGAGGAGCTGCAGCAGGGTGGCGTTGTCTTTTGGGGCCCCTGACCCCCCCTGGTCCGCCTGCAGCAGACCGTAGGTGCGGCAGTAGAGTTCAGAGGAGAGCAGGAGGCGTGTGACGGGGGGCTTCAGGTGCTCCTGCTCATACTGGTCACAGTAGAAGGGCTCCCGCAACTCCACTGGAACATGCTCTACGGATGGAGAAGAAGGACAAAAACAGTGAGGGAAATAATCATGTGGGAGCAGAGTAGACTATTAATAGGGAAAACAAGGTCACTCAGAGGGAGAAAATACAGAAAAGACACCCGGACTGCATCCAATATACCAGATAGGGATGTGAGAAATGAAACATTTTTCTTAACGTTTAAACCGCCAATGTTTTATCGGTGTTCCATTAAAAACAATAACAACAATAAGAAAGCTTCGCTGCTGCAAGAAACGGTTTGGGTCCCTGTCAGATGGTTAAGCATCGCACCTGTACTACCATTACCTTACCTCAATTCCAACTCGGAAGGTTTGCATTTCGTTTGCCATACAGGACTCCACTGCTGTCATTTGCCTTTCTCTGCCATTTTTCCAACTGTTAACGACAATGACTTAGTGGTGGAGAGACGACTCCTTGCACGTTGACTCCCATTTCGGACTATCAAGATTCGATTCCGGTAGGATTCAGTATTTTTGGAACGGAAGAGACTAGTTCCCGTACTTCCGAGATCAATCAAACACTCGCATCTTTAATAGCGAGCTAGCGAGGGACGGAGAGAGAACGGAGGTGCACAGTATAGGCAGTAGTGCGCTGGGAACGATACCAGTATCGTGATACACTACATGACCAAAAGTATGTGGACACCTGCTCGTCGAACATCTCATTCCAAAATCAAGGGCATTAATATGGAGTTGGTCCCTCATTTTGCTGCTATAACAGCCTCCACTCAGCCGTAATGTTGGAAACATCATTATGTTGTCATACAGAGTCACATTTTGTTTTTAAAGGACCAACTAGTTTGACCTGCTTCGTGATTACATATTTGAAATTGAACAAAAATATTGCGAGACTGGTATCGTCACGGCCCTAATAGGCATGTCGGCTACCAGACAGACAAACGATCTATCGGCAATTAAAAGCTGTATCTCACAATGCCATGCTGTATCTCGCAGATTTCTTGGCTTGCCATGTCACTTCAGTAATCACCAATGAATAGGATATTGAGATTGAGCGAGATTCAACACTTCCGCTCTCACAGTCACACAAAGTATCTGCCCATGTGCACAGGTTCGCTTCACGTGTTCACAGCGTGGCAGCTAGGGAACCAATGCTCTTAGTTGTCACGGAAATTGACTCACGATGCCGTTTACTTTCTGCATCTACAAAAACGTTATTAAATTTTTGTATTATTTTTGTATTTTTTTATAATTAGGGTTGGGATTTTTCTTAACATTAAGGATCCCAATTTCATTTTAACGTTTAAACTTTCACACCCTTAATACCAGAGGTCTTTAAAAGGAATAGGGTGCAATCTCAGACACAATCTCTCAGCTGTTTGCTCTGGATATGGGACAGGAACACGAAGTTCAAAGTCCTAACAATATCATTGGCAAAACACAGTTTAAAGTCCTGTTGTCAGATAAACACATATTCTGTTTGTCTCCTAGTATCTAATAAAAACAAACTTAAAGTGGATGTTTCCTCATCAATTATACACTGAGTATACAAAACACTAGGAACACCTGCACTTTCCATGACAGGCTGATCAGGTGAAACCAGCTGAAAACTATGATCCTTTATTGATGTCACTTGTTAAATCCACTTCAAATCAGTGTAGATGAAGGAGCAGACATGTTAAAGAAGGATTTCTAAACCTTGAGACATGGGTTGCGTATACGTGTGCCATTCAGAGGGTGAATGGGCAAAACAAAAGATTTAAGTCCCTTTGAACGAGGTATGTTAGTAGGTGCCAGGCGCACTGGTTTGAGTGCGTCAAGAACTCCAACGCTGCCGGGTTTGTCACACGCAACAGTTTCCTGTGTGTATCAAGAATTGTCCACCACCCAAAGGACATCCAGCCAACTTGACACAAATGTGGGAAGCATTGAAATTAACATAGGCCAGCATTCCTGTGGAACGCTTTCGAAACCTTGTAGAGTCCGTGCCCTGACGAATGGAGTATGTTCTGAGGGCAAAAAGGGGATGCAATTCAAAATTAGGAAGGTGTTCCTAATGTTTTGTACACTCAGTGTATAATGAAGGTATAGAGTATGGATAGACAAAGCTAGACTGCCTTGCAACTACAATCTGAGTGAAGGGCCGAGTAGGGGTTAAACAAAGGTGTGTGCGAGCGTATGTGTACCTGTATGTGCGTTTGTGTGTGCGCGTGGCGTGCATTTGTGTGTGCATATGGCATGCGTCTCGGTGTTGTGTTTCCCACAGTAAATCCAGCCAGCCAATCATAGGGCCTGCAGGAGACAGACAAGGTTACAGAGACAGGCATGATACACTGGTTACAATTTGATCTTTCCTGGGGGCTAGTACCAACTCCTCCCTCCATTTCCCTGTCTGTAAGTGTTTGATCAGCAGTTCAGGTCGGATGGTGTCGTTCCCGTGGGGGAAGAATGACACTGTGGTGCATTCCATTTCCAACCCCACATCAGTCAGTAAGCGTTTGCATCCCAAATGGCACCCCATTCCCTGTATAGTGCACTACCCTGGCCATTTGGGATGCGGTCAGTATGGAACCACATTATCAGTCTGGGTCAAGAGGAGTGAAATGACATGACATCCAGGCCCAGAGGTTAGCGTCAGCATCTGAGAATTACCAGACAGAGCCCTGTGGTACTGGTAGATAACCAGGGCCTAGTTCATTAGGCATTAACAGAAGAAAACAGACTACCTTGGCCTAACCATTAAGAAAAGCTAATGTTCATTTTTTCTTGTGTGCCCCGTTGAACACGACCCTGGTGTTTTATTTTCAGCTGAGGGCAGTCTTTGTGGGAAATGATCTTTAAGGCGAGTTCTATAAAGAGTTGACAGGAACCTACGCTTTGTGGCACATTTCTCACAGTACAGCTGGGACAAGAAAGTCACCTGAACCTTGCGAAAGGACAAACCAAAACAGTGTCTCCGCCCCAAATGGCACCATATTCCCTTTATAGTGCACTACTTTTGACTAGCTCAGGTCAGTGCATTATAAGGGGAATAGGATACCATTTGAGGCAGGCACACGGTTTCCACCTCGATGGAGCACACAGCGCCATGTAGGAAACAAGTCCATTTAGCGCAGCACATGATGTGAAGCACAGTCCAGGAAGATGTTGAAGAGCACAAGGTAAACACGACTTCGACTGGTTTTCAGTAAACACAGCCACACACACACACACACACACACACCACACAAAACCCTATACAAACATGAACCTGAAAATCCACATCTGACACACGCTCTTAAACTGGTTTGGCGGTATTCAGAGTGGATGAGACTAGGGCTGTTACGGTGGGACCGTATTACCGCCACACCGGCAGACAAATTACACATGACCGTTTAATCAAGGTAATTAGGTTTCTCCAAGCTCTGATGCTGCTGATGGTCATTAGTATCCTACCAAACTTGCTAACTGCCTGGTACTCAGCACTCGTATTGTCCCTTTAAATCACTCTGACATCAATGCAAATGTAATCGAAAATCTAATCAAACACTTCATGAGAGCCCACAAGCTCCTGTTGCGCAACATTTCTGTAGGCTACGATATTTATTTCTCAACTTTCCTAATATTAAGCACATTGCTTCTCTTTACAACAGAGGTATAGCCTACCTGGCTGGCATGAAAATTAACCACGGGAAAATCGTCCTCCATTCGCTATGTAAGTGCGTAGAGATATTTTATTTCAGCTGACCCTGTTTAGAGACAGGTGCATGATAATGGTCCATTCTGAATCCAAAACAAATTTCATAAACATATTATTTATTATAAGTAAAGACAAGATTAAATCAAGAACAGCTTCATGGGTGACAATATTAGCGTATCACTTGTGAATTATATATTACCACTTGTGAATGATGCCCAGCTTGTGTGCAGTAAGGCAAGAAACGGACACTTTTTCAAAGCATAGTCGCACACCTCATGGAGCCTAGCCCATAGGCCTATATGTTTTGATAAGGTTTGTATCACAACTAAAGTGAGAAGAAGTTAGAGAAGTTAAGCACATTCATCTGCTTTACAACAGGTAGCGTTAACTGGCATACATATGCAGCACGTGAGTTTCAAAGCGCTTATGAACAGTTTATCAACATTTTAAGCTAAACGTTCTGATCTGTTGCATCAGACACATTGCATAAAAACGATTGTTTGATGCTAGTGGTTGTATTAATTTGGGATTGATCGCATCCCATAACTGTCCCTGACTATGTTTGGAATATTTCTTTCTTGCACAGAATAGGTCAACTGTTGTACTATGGGGGAATAGTACAACAGTTGACCTATTCTGTTGACCTATTTATCCCCCATAGTACAAAAGTTGATAGGCCTGCTCATCTTGTTGGCTAACAAAAAGTAAAATGTGGACAGTTCTTCCAATATCTTAAATGTGCGCGCCTTCGAATTGGTTAAGTATGCACGCAAGATTATTATTTTTTTAAATTTTACCCCTTTTTCTCCCCAATTTCGTGGTAGCCAATTGTTATGTAGCTACTATCTTGTCTCATCGCAACAACTCCCGTGCTGGCTCGGGAGTCACGAAGGTTGAAAGTCATGCGTCCTCCGATACACAACCCAACCAAGCTGCACTGCTTCTTAACACAGCGCCATCCAACCCGGAAGCCAGCCGCACCAATGTGTCGGAGGAAACACCGTGCACCTGGCAACCTTGGTTAGCGCGCGCTGAGCCCGGCCCGCCACAGGAGTCACTGGTGCGCGATGAGACAAGGATTTCCCTACCGGACAAACCCTCCCTAACCCGGACAACGCTAGGCCAATTGTGCGTCGCCCCATGGACCTCCCGGTCGCGGCCGGTTACAACAGAGCCTGGGCACAAACCCAGAGTCTCTGGTGGCACAGCTGGCGCTGCAGTACAGCGCCCTTAACCACCCTGGAGGCCTCACACAATATTTTTTGAGGTGGCATTACAGCCACACAAAGGGGATGCAGCTGGGAAATTCAAGGAATTATCAAGTGCTTATCAAAATTGTGAATGAGAGACTGATGAAGTGTGTACAGCCTGCGCAAATAAAGTAGAGCGCATGCCTTTTATGCAACCTTTTTCAATTCAACATTAGAGTCGCATCATAAAGCCTTAGAATGTATTAAAAAAATCAAAGCATATAGCCCAATCTTTGTATCACAACTAAAGTTACATAAATAATTAAGCAGAGGGGCTGTTAACTGCTCAAAACAAAATAGCTGCATGTGTGCACTCCCTCAAATCGTTTGGAGAAAATATTCAGCTATGTTCAATTGTATTCTTCCTATATTCTTATATAAAATAATATAGCAAAGTGTATATAAAATAATGCCCAGGAATTCTAAGCAAATCTTGTCTGCTAAATGAACTAGTGTAGCCCACAGCCATATGGCATAGCCAGACCATGACCTAACATACAGACAACTCAAAGTACGCTATTCAGTTCTTCTGAAATAGACTATATTTTCTTCATATAATGTTTCTTTAGACCTGTATAAATTAAATTATGGATTTAATGTAGATGTTCCAAATGTCTGCATCAGTGGCTTGTAGGCTATGCGTGGAAGCCAGGAGATGCTAAATGTTTTTGTTAATTAACGGTCAATTACCGTGAGACTGGCAGTTATTTTCTTGACAATCACCGGCTGACAACATTTCGTGACCTCCACAGCCCTAGATGAGACCGACGTGGCCTATTCGATGGACAGTAAATGTAGCCTACACACAGACTCATTTTCAAACCCTACGGTAAACAGTTGGAAGGCTGAAAACAATGAGAAAGGAACAGTTAGGTTAGTATCTGAAAGGAGACTTAAAAAAGGGACATCACATGGTGAACTCTGACTCATGAGAAGATCAGAGGAGATTGAAGGATAAAGGGAGTCGCCCGACCATGTTGTCGTTTTGTCATTAGGGTTCCTTTAATTAAGTTAATGGTTTTATTTAGGGCGCACAATAGCATGGGTAGCTTTTCCCAAAAACAACATTCCATTTACCTCCCTCCGGCTTTCTGTACTTTCACCGACTTCCCCACTACAACTTTTCGCAACAGAAAACAAAACAATAATCTGTGTTCTTACAGGACAAGTTCATGAAGTACCACTCCGTTTCTCAAAGGTTTGTGCCTCCAACTGAACACAACCCAGGTGTAGAATACTAGTATGTCAAATAAAGAAAGATTACATTGGGGTGTGTGAATGTTCCTTTGTGGTTAAACCACAGGACATTGTTAGCAGTATAAACGTTTCATGCAAACTGACTGACCAAGTGAGAGAGGTTAAACTACGGGTGCATCTCAATATTTTAAAGCAGTTGACCTTTTCTCATCTCCTTTCTCTCCTCCACTCAGATTCAAAGGAACTGGACTGATGGAAGGAAGCACATTGGCCCGCCAAGTTGCTAGACTATTGAAATGCAACATAAGATACCGCATTGATCACACAAGGCGTTTTCAGACGCTGCACGTGGAATAATAATAATAATGTTTTCATGATGTTCAGTGCAGTTCCACCACGCACCACCAGGACGTCACTATACAACGTGGATAATTTTTTTTTTTAAATTACATAATGCAAAGTAAGATGCAAAGCAAGATGGATACAGTCGATACAAGCATAATTTCCCTGTGGGACGGTCCAGAAGGATGAACGACCAGTCTGTGTCACACACATCACCAGGTTGAAACAGACAGACAGGGAAGCAGCAGCAGCTGGAAATAGACATTTTGCAAATGGGATTTCAGGTATTGGGAACTGCAGTTTTAAAAAGGCCTGCAGCACACCAGCTCTCTTTCAAGTAAAACAACAGCCTTTCACACTTTGTTTGAAAAAAATAAATACTTAGGACACAAAGGAAATTGAATAGGAGTTAGAAAAAAAGAGTGAGTGGAAAGCAGGAAAAGGGTAACGAGTCAGCAGTAAATGGAGGATAACAATGTCACCAGGACATTGATACCCATACCCCCTCAAGAGGATAAACTGAGTGAGTGAGTGTATTAACCGGGCAACTGGTTCCAGGGAAGCAGCCGCTCAACTATCACTATAACAGGTCAGGGGTCAGGGCATATCTTTTGGTCTAGGTGAGGGGTCAAAGGTCATACACGAGCTGGGTTGTAATAAAACATCATACAAATTTGGTGAGTAATACACAAAAGGCTCAAATAAAGGTGAAATAAAATAAAAAATAAAGTGCTTGTGTAATTTGTTTAACTAGGCAAGTCAGTTAAGAAGAAATTCTTATTTTCAATGACGGCCTAGGAACAGTGGGTTAACTGCCTGTTCAGGGGCAGAACGACAGATTTGTACCTTGTCAGCTCGGGGGTTTGAACTTGCAACCTTCCGGTTGCAACCTTCTACTGCCCTGCCACCACTATAAGTGAATAGTCGAAGGTAAATTAGGGTAAAAGGTAGTGATGGAGTAGAATATAAAAGAGCTCTGCTCTGTGTGTGGTCTACTACACCCCAACCCCACTACTGTGGCAGGGGGATGCACCAGAGCAGAAGTCCATGTACTCCTATTTATAATTGATCGATTGAATTAGCCCGACCGGTCAGTCTTGTTATAAAACATCAGATATGTGGCTGTCAACAAATGGACAGTCAAACTAAAAACACTGAAATAGGAATACACACAGAGGCTGGCCCTAGTTTCAATCGAAGCGTCATTATGGGTAAGATTCTGTAAGGATCAATTCTGTCCCTCTCCATTCCAGTGAACTGTACACCAGGTAGAGCACTGACTGACTGACTGACTGGGTGGCAGACTGACGGACAAACTGACTGGTTTACTGGCTGGCTGACCAGCGTTACATTTCAGAAGGGTTGTCATGGGAACAGTGAACACATTAAGACCACTTAGTTTTAATTAAGGGCCGAACAAAGCAGCTGCCAGAAGCAGACAGAGGCCCACACATTTCCTGATTAGGGGCCGGGGTCCAGTGTACTCAGACTGGCCTGCGAAGATCGTTCATGAACATGTCTACACCTTAAATAATTCAGAAAGAACTCTGACACGCTCAACTGTGCAAAGTAAGCGCTAAGATGGAGGGCGGGAGAAAGCACAGTCTCAAAATGTCTGCTTTAAGTGAGAACACCCAAATTAGTATCTACGATCAAATAAGATGTACTTCAAAATGATTATCCTAGAAAATATCAAAAATAATTTACATAAATCACAATGTTGTTGTGGACAATTGTTGATCCGTTGTTGTCGCTGTGGTGATATCCCTCCATGGCATGTTCACAGGAATATCAAAACCTTCATTATACGGTGGGAGAGGCTGAGTGCCTTTAGGACAAAGACAGGCCTCGCTTTAAGACTGGCAAGTAATGGTGAACATGTTATTATCCCGTGGATTAGGCTAATGTTCCACATGACGACTCCCCCTCCCTCTGGTTCAAGTTGATATGCCGATTGCCTGAAACACACCTCGAAATAACTACAGGCCTCAGGGTTTTGGTGTCTACAGGTTGAGGTTAACTACACACACACACACACACTTCAGACATCATGGGTTACCAGCATTCTTGTCTATTGTTAAAACTAGGGCGTACTGAAAAAGATAATAATATGCCATTGAACAGACGCTTTTATCAAAAGGGACTTACAGTCATGATTGTAGTCATTTTACGCACAGGTGGTCACAGGAATCGAACCCACTATCCTGGCATTGCAACTGCCATGCTCTATGTCAAATTCAATGTGACATCTTTGGTTAAATAAGGAATCAATTAAATGAAACATTTTACATTTAAAAACTATTACTGGTTTGTGTATAACAATTTTGATATAAATCTCCCAAGATTTGAATGCCTCAATTATGAGACATACATACAGTGCATTCAGAAAGTATTCAGACCCCTTGAATTTTTCCACATTTTGTTATGTTACAGCCTTATCCTAAAATCGATTTTTTTTTAGATCATCAATCGACACACAATACCCCATAATGACAAAGCGAAAACTGTTTATTTGAAATGTTTGCAAATGTATTAAAAATCTAAAACAGAAATACCTTATTTAAAACACAGTTGAATTCAGAATTTTACATACACTTAGGTTGGAGTCATTAAAACTCGTTTTTCAACCACTCCACAAATGTCTTGTTAACAAACAACAGTTTTGGCAAGTCGGTTAGGACATCTACTTTGTGCATGACACAAGACATTTTTCCAACAATTGTTTACAGACAGATTATTTCACTGCATCACAATTCCAGTGGTTCAGACATTTACATACACTAAGTTGGCTGTGCCTTTAAACAGCTTGGAAAATACCAGAAAAGTATGTCATGGCTTTAGAAGCTTCTGACAGGCTAATTGACATAATTTGAGTCGATTGGAAGTGTACCTGTGGATGTACTTCAAGGCCTACCTTCAATGCAGTGCCTCTTTGCTTTACATCGTGGGAAAATCTAAATAAATCAGCCAAGACTTCAGAAAGAAATTGTAGACCTCCACAAGTCTGTTCATCCTTGGGAGCAATTTCCAAACGCCTGAAGGTACCACGTTCATATGTACAAACAATAGTATGCAAGTATAAACACCATGGGACCACGCAGCCGTTATCCCGCTCAGGAAGGAGACGCGTTCTGTCTCCGAGAGATGAACGTACTTTGGTGCGAAAAGTGCAAATCAATCCCAGAACAGCAGCAAAGGACCTTGTGACAATGCTGGAGGAAACAGGTACAAAAGGATCAATATCCACAGTAAAACAAGTTCTGTATCGACATAACCTGAAAGGCCGCTCAGCAAGGACGAAGCCACTGCTCCAAAACCCCCGTAAAAAAAGCCAGACTACAGTTTGCAACTGCACATGGGGACAAAGATTGTACTTTTTGGAGAAATGTCCTCTGGTCTGATGAAACAAAAATTGAACTGTTTGGCCATAATGACCATCGTTATGTTTGGAGGCCGAAGAACACCATCCTAACCATGAAGCATGAGGGTGGCAGCATCATGTTGTGGGGGTGCTTTGTAACTGGAGGTACTGGTGCACTTCACGAAATAGATGTCATCATGAGAAATTAAAATTATGTGGATATATTGAAACAACATCTCAAGACATCAGTCAGGAAGTTAAAGCTTGGTCGCAAATGGGTCTTCCAAATGGACGATGACCCCAAGCATACTTCCAAAGTTGTGGCAAAATGGCTTAAGGACAACAAAGTCAAGGTATTGGAGTGGCCATCATAAAGCCCTGACCTCAATCCTATAGACAATTTGTGGGCAGAACTGAATAAGTGTGTGCAAGCAAGGAGGTAGAGTGGCCAGACAGAAGCCACTCCTCAGTAAAAAGAAACACATGACAGCCCACTTGGAGCTTGCAAAAAGGCACCTAAAAGACTCTCACAGACCATGAGAAAGAAGACTCTCTGGTCTGATGAAAGCAAGATTGAACTCTTTGGGCTGAATGCCAAGCATCACGTCTGGAGGAAACCTGGCATCATCCCCACAGTGAAGCATGGAGGTGGCAGCATCACACTGTGGGGAGGTTTTTCAATGGCAGGGACTGGGAGACTAGTCAGGATCAAGGCAAAGATATAAGGAGCAAAGTACAGAGAGATCATTAATGAAAACCTGATCCAGTGTGCTCAGGACCTCAGACTGGGGCAAAGGTTCACCTTCCACCAGGACAAGAACCCTAGGCACACAGCCAAGACAACACAAGAGTGGCTTCTGGACAAGTCTCTAAATGTCCTTGAGTACCCCAGCCAGAGCCCAGACTTGAACCCGGTCTAACATCTCTGGAAAGACCTGAAAATAGCTGTGCAGTGATGCTCCCCATCCAACCTGACAAAGCTTGAGAGGATCTGCAGAGAAGAATGGGAGAAACTCCCCAAATACAGGTGTGCCAAGCTTGTAGGGTCACACCCAAGAAGACTCAATGCAGTAATCGCTGCCAAAGGTGCTTCAAGTACTTTTTTTTTTAAGAATGGTTTTGCTTTGTCATTATGGGGTAGTGTGTAGGTTGATGAGGGGGTGAAAAACAATTTCAGAATAAGGCCATTTTAGAATAAGGCTGTACCATAAAGCGTGGAAAAAGTCCAAGGGTCTGAATACTTCACGATTGCACTGTATCGTGTGAACGACAGCAGTTCAGTAAGTCGCTTTAGATCATTTGGATAATTAAAGCCTCTGCTATGACCCGATTTTGTATAGCTCATGAAGGATCTGTAAAACAGGTAGGTAGGTGGTCCTGATCCTACCATCTGTGTGCAACAGTTACCTCAGACAGACACAGACACTATGGTGAACCAGGGGCCATCCCAGAACAGAGCATAGGCAGGGATCCCCTACTGACCTATAAATTCCCACAGAGCCACAGCATAATGACATCCTAAGCTTCAACATGAATACCCTTCCCATCATAGACCAGGGTTAGGTTCAGTAGGGCTCACCGTAGGAAAAACGTTCTGCAACTAATTTCCTTTTAAATCCACAAAGGGAGATGAACAAGTAAACACTTGGGGGTAAATAATCAGGATGCAGCACTAGATCCTCCTTAGGTCCTCCTCACTTTATTGACTCAGTCTCACACCCAACCCAAGACACACTGATGATGAGAACATGAGTCATAATTATGAACAGGACACAGCTCTAGCAAGGTGGAGCTACAAAGCAGCGACAGGTTTCAGGTGCAGTGAACAAACAAGAGATGTTTTTATAACCTTTGTTCACTGGGAACTCTGTTTTATCACAGACAGACAGACAGACAAATCAAGTAGGCTAATCAATATGTCATTCATTCCTTATTTAACCAGGGAAGTCAGATTGAGTTTGAACTAGCATGGGGTTGTCTTTCATATCCATCTGTGCACCCATTCCATGAGTCTCTCTCTCTGTATCTCTCGCTCTGTATCTCTCTCTCTGTATCTCTCTCTCTGTATCTCTCTCGTATAATCTGACCCCTGTGTACACAAACTAATTTAGTTATTTTGTTTTATTATTAGATTTTTACAGAGATAACAAATATCAATTAGTCTGCTTGATGTCTGACAAAACTAGAGACATCTTAGTGTGTGTGTGTGTGTTTATTGGCATGAATTCAGTCAGGGTACTCCCAAGCTCTTTTCATTATCCCTGGCTAGCCAGGGAAATCGGGGACCTCTGTTAACATTTCAGGAATGTGAAGGAAGGTTATCGTTACAGGACTTCCAAATGAAGCCCTTTCTAACCAAGATCGGCATGGTTCTTCACTGTTTACTATGTGTAGTAGAATGTCTTATGTGCAGTAGGACTATGCATTAATCAAGAGTTCTGGACTGTGGCTAGGCTTGACCATGTATAGAGAGCACTTGATAAGAGTACTCCATATCCTCATATTATAAGTAATACAAACATTCATACATGCTGGTGTATGGTGGTTGGTTATTGGTTCTGTCCTTTCCCATCTATACTGAACAAAAAATATAAAACGCAACATGTAAAGTGTTGGTCCCATGTTTCATGAGCTGAAATAATATATTCCAGAAATGTTCCAAGCACAAAAAAACTTACTTCTCTCAAATTGTGTGCACACATTTGTTTACATCCCTGTTTGTAAGCTCTTATCCTTTGGCAATATAATCCATCAATCTGACAGGTGTGGCATATCAAGAAGCTGATTAAACTGTATGATCATTACACAGGTGCACCTTGTGCGGGGGACAATAAAAGGCCACTAAAATGTGCAGTTTTGTCACAACACAATGCCACTGATGTCTCAAGTTGAGGGAGCATGCAATTGGCATGCTGACTGCAGGAATATCCCCCAGAGCTGTTGCCAGATGATTGAATGTTAATTTCTCTACCATAAGCCGGCATTTTAGAGAATTTGTCAGTACTTCCAAACGGCCTCATAAATCAAGACCATTTGTAACCACGTCAGCCCAGGACCTCTACATCAGGCTTCTTTACTTGCGGGATCGTCTGAGGCCAGCCACCTGGACAGCTGATGAAACTGAGAAATATTTCTGTATGTAATAAAGCCTTCTTGTGGGGAAAAACTAATTCTGATTGTCTGGGCCTGGCTCCCAAGTGGGTGGGCCTATGCCCTCCTAGGCCCACCCATGACTGCGCCCCTGCCCAGCCATGTGAAATCCCATAGATTAGGGCCTATTGAATTCATTTCAATCGACTACGGATTTCCTTATATGAACTGTAATCATTGAAATTGTTGCGTTTATATTTTTGTTCAGTATAGATGTTCATTCAACTTGGGGGGGGGGGGGCGACTTATATGAAACTAAAACGGGTTTCGTTTAAATAGTGTAGTAACGTTAGGCATATATCTAACAAACCGATTATATTTAAGTGGGTGTGTATGCGCGTCATCGAAAGAGAACGGTGGTTTCAGTAGGCTCCTACCATTAGCATTATTGTAGAGAAATATACCATTATCGATACCTCCTGTTATATTATATTTAGATACATTATTAAAATCTCACGCTAAAATCTCATGCAGCAGCTGACCTGACAATAGCCTATGTGTTTTTCAGTGGTGAACACTCGGTTCAGGTCAGGATATGTTATAGTCCCGGAGTTACTCGCCAGACAAAATTAAATTAGTTCGATCCATTATTGGTGATTGAAATTAGACAAGCTGTCAAAACCGAAGCCTCGTCACCATCTGCTAGGGGGGCCTCAATGCACCAGTCGAAATTGGCAAGCAAGGGAGCTGGATCTTAAATCAACTACTGTAGATCAAATAGGCTGCTGTGATCCAAACAAGGGTGTTGTAAGGATATGTTTTTTCGACGTTATACAATATTCGGGCACAACACCTGGGAATCTGAGGAAGGACCGCTATTCGGGTAGAAATGGGGGTGCCGAGAAGGGCTACATCCCACACACGCTCTCTGTCCCACCTCTAACGTACTGTAGGCGACTCTTTGTGTGCCCAAAATCGCTGAGTTTACACAACGCGCAGTCAGTTCACCTTCATGCACGCGCTTTTCATTACACTGACAGTCGGGGAACAATGCTGGATTACATGGGAGGGAGGGGAATGTAGGAAAAACACCGAACAAAACATTATAAACGTTCGGCTACAATAGCCTAGGCCACATACCTGCATTGGCGTAAGATTTGGCCAAGACCCATCCCACACTTGCGCATATTTTTGCCCTGGTACAATCATACAGATCCAAAGGTTTTATGTCCGGGACTACGAAAGTCTTCCTCATCGCGTTGGAGTCCACCATAGCAAATCCGCAGACGGGCCGTGGTAACCGGAGGGAGATATAGACCTAGAAAATAGTTGGTGGCGAAAGAAAAGCTTCAAATCAAGCATTCATTCTTTTATTTGTCCTATTCCATAACACTGTGGCTGAGGAACACGGATGTGTGTAATCGTTTTCTCGGGAAATATCCAGACACTATGGGCCCCAGCTCAGGATATATCCCGTTTCTCTCCTGATTACAGATCCCCCCCCCCAAAAAAAGAAATGTTCATAAGATGAAGGCGCGCGGTCTTAAAGCCCTACTGAAGCCCCAACACATCGGGTTATAAAAAATAAATAAATAAAGGCGTATTATTTCCCGTTTCGCCGTCCGCATTGCTAACGTTTGGTTAGCGCTGTACAGTAGGCTGGAGCCCCGTCGATTACTGATTTCCAGGTGCTCCACAATGGCATCACTCACTCAGCCGACTGGCCAATCGCGTTTGAGGAAGAGTGAATGGGCGGGTTCTCAATCTTGTGAACGCGACCAGCAGGTAGCGGTATGATGACAGGTGCATTAGGTATGGCATAATATGAATTAGGTGGGTGAAACCTGCCGTGTTGAATTGAGCAAATAGCCCAAAGAAGGTTTCCATACACTTGTCTCCAAATATTGTCCTCTGACCATGAAACCTACCATACAGGTAAAAAAAAACGCCAACAATGATGCATTTTGAGATTTATATGCAATGTAGGCCCATACGTTTTAATTAAACAGGTGCATAAATGGCCTAGGTGCCATAAATGATAATGCAATGTAGACATTTTTATCACAGGTCTCAAGTAGGCCTACTCTGTGTGGTTTTGAACAAAAAGTAGCCCACCAAATTATAAGCAACTTCTATCAAAATAAAACACGTGAAATAGGAGCCTAGGCCTTGATTTCTTTTCTTTCCACTTTCCAGTCAACGCTCAAGCTTTGCAAACCACACAGAAAACACAGCATTTTCAGCAGGCACACAGATCTCCCAATCACATCACATGATGGCCTTGAAAGTTCCAAGAGCTCTCTCAGCAGTAACATTGTGACTATGTTCCAAATGGATCTCTATTCCTTATATCGTGCACTACTTTCGACCAGGGCCCATAAGGCTCTGATCAAAAGTAATACACTATGTAGGGAAAAGGGTGTCATTAGGGACGCAGCCTGTGAGAGGATTACCTCTCAACTATTTTCATCTAATTATGGAAGAGAAGAACACTAAGGCCTATTTCTTTTCCGTTCCAGGGTGATTCCTTTCTCTGAATAACTAACTGATCTCTTAAAACAGGAGATGGAAGCAGTGGTGAAAAAAGTAACACATTTTCATACTTGAGTAAAAGTAGAGATACCTTAAAAGAAAATAACTAAAGTAAAAGTAGACACAGTAAAATATTGAGTAAGTCTAAAAGGATTTGGTTTTAAATGTACTTAAGGATCAAAGGCAAAAATATAATTTTAAATTTCTTATATTAAGAAACCAGACGACACAATTTAATTTTTTGTATTTTATATTGACGGCTAGCCAGGGTCACAATTCAACACTCAGACATAATTTACAAAGGAACCATTGGTGTTTTGTGAGTCTGCCAGATCAGAGGCAGTAAGGATGACCAGGGATGTTCTCTTGATAAGTGTGTGAATTAGACAATTTTCCTGTCCTGCTAAGCATTAAAAATGTACGAGTACTTTTGGGTGTCAGGTGAAATGTAAGGAGTAAAAAGTACATTATTTTCTTTAGGAATGTAGTGGAGTAAAAGTAGTCAAAAATATAAATAGTAAAGTACAGATACCCCCAAAAACTACTTAAGTAGTACTTTAATGTATTTTTACTTTAAGTACTTTACACCACTGGATAGAAGAGAATGCTATGCCTATTTATTTTCCTGTTCTAGGGTTATTAATTTCCCTTCATAACAATACAAACAAATCAGTAAAAAAAACTGGTTTAAGGGTTAGTTAAAGTGGAAGTGTAAATTATATAACTTTAGGCTATAATACACAACATACTGCTCAGATCCAATATAGGATGCCACGTTCCTGATTCCTAAGAATTGTTGAATTCCAGCTAGTGTGAGTGCTAGTTTTTAAAATCAAAAACAATAAGCCTGGGAGCATGACAAGGCTGTAAAATGCATCTCTTGTTACTTACAACTCCCAGCTCCAGTATCAATTAAATATTCCCTATTCACCCAGCATAACTACTCCCTCTGTTTTTCTAGGGCAGGAAACTCCCCTTTGTCTTTCTGAAGCAAAGCACTGCTGCACAGACCCGGTCAGTCATAGTGTTGGACTTACAGTAAGAGTTATGTCAGCAGTTTACACATCAAATTCATAGAACCATTGTGAACAGGCTCAATGTCATGCAGGTTGAAATAATTGCAATGCCAAGACATACAATACTGTAGCAAACAGTGATTTCAACTGTAGGAAAAGTGCCACAGTGCTACCAATGCTAGTTTTGCTTTAATGCATCACTACATCAAGGAGCATTTGTAGAAAGAATGATAAAAAGTGCTACTAGGATACACTACTAGTAGATCTTTGTAGGTTGAAGGCGCTCTTTGGTTAAAGGGTTAATTTGAGGACCAAGGCACTCTTTATTATGATACTGTAGCATGTTCAATAGAACAAAATCATAAAAACTATCTGACAAAAGTCATGCCAAAACATGTCAGAGGTTTTAACAATTTTGTTCTATTGAATATGCCATCCTAATTTAAACATGTTATCTTTGAAGTGTGCCTTGGTCCTCGTGTTTAGAAGGAAAATGAGCATTTATATTGTTTTTAGGAAGGAGCATTTCAATTGTTTTTAATAAGGAACATTTAAATTCTATTCATAAATCTGATTTTTATTCACAGATCTGGTGCAGACTTGGCAATCTATGAATGTAGAGCAAGAACCCTTACAGTCAACAACAAAGAAAAGATCAATGACAAAGTTCACATTCCATACAATCTATTCTCATCATACATTTTACAGGGGTTGAAAAGGCTCCATTCGTGGACCAGGGAGCTCGTCAGTGATGTCATATCTGTATTCAATCTTCTCCTTCTTTCAGCCCTCCAAAGACAGCGGTGGGGACGCTCTTCTGTTCCAGCTGCACCTCTGGAGGGAGAGACAAACATAAGGAAAACACACATTTTTACATAATCACCATGCAGTGTCACCAGCAAAGTCCCATGACACCACCTCCTCCATGCTTCACTGTGGGAACCACACATGCAAAGATAATCCGTTCATCGACTCTGCGGTTAGAACCAAAAATCTCAATTTTGGACTCATCAGACCAAAAGGAGAGATTTCCACTGGTCTAATGTCCATTGCTCGTGTTTCTTGGCCCAAGCAAGTCTCTTTTTCTTATTTGTGTCCTTTAGTAGTGGTTTCTTTGCAACAATTCAACCATGAAGGCCTAATTCACAGTCTGCTCTGAACAGTTAATGTTGAGATGTGTCTGTTACTTGAACTCTGTGAAGCATTTATTTAGGCTGCAATTACTGAGGCTGGTAACGCTAACTAACTTATCCTCTGCAGCAAAGGTAATTATGGTTCGTCCTTTCCTGTGGCGGTCCTCATGAGAGACAGTTTCATCATTAGGCTTGATGGCTTTTACAACTGCACTTGAAGAAACTTTCAAAGTTCTTGAACTTTTCCGGATTGACTGACCTTCATGTCTTAAAGTAATGATGGACTGTCATTTCTCTTTGCTTATTTGAGCTGTTCTTGCCATAATATGGACTTGGTCTTTTCCCAAATAGGGCTATCTTCTGTATACCATCCCTACCTTGTCACAACACAACTGATTGGCTTAAATGCATTAAGGAAAGAAATTCCACAAAATAACTTTTAACAAGGCACACTGTTAATTGAAATGCATTCCAGGTGACTACCTCATGAAGCTGGTTGAGAGAATGCGAAGAGTGTGCAAAGCTGTCATCGAGGAAAAGTGTGGCTACTTTGAAGAATCTCAAATATAAATATAAATTCACTTTTTGGCTTACTACATGATTCCATATGTGTTATTTCATAGTTTGATGTCTTCAATATTATTCTACAATGTAGAAAATAGTACAAATAAAGAAAAACCCTTGAATGAGTAGGTGTCCAAACTTTTGACTGGTTGTGTGTGTGTGTGTATATTATCTATTTGTTCAAATATTATTATTAGGGTTTTCAAGAAAACAGCTAAAACATTCAATCATGTGAAACATTCAAAACATTGCAGATAGAAACGTAAGGTATAAGGTTGGCATGGTTCTATATTCTATGACAGAATCATTTTCTGTATCTACATAATCCACTTCTATGTGAATGTTCTGTAGCACGCCCCCCCCTCCCAGTGGTACTGTAACTTACCCCCAGGGCCCTGGTCTTCATCACCATCCTCATCATCAATATCAATCTCATCAGGGTTGGCTTGTTTGGCCAGTTCAGCCAGCTCACTGCGTGACGTGTCACTCCTAAACAAACAGATTCACAATGACACACAGTGGTTAAGACCAGTATTGAACCACTTCTACATTGTTGTATTTATATTAAATGACTGGCCTCTTCCTGGGCACGTATCCACAAAACGTCTCAAAGTAGGATTACTGATCAAGGATCTGTCCATATTATCTTATTCATTATGATATTACATTTTAGATCAGCACTCCTATTCTGAGACGCTTCAAAGTAGGATTACTGATCTAGGATCTGTCCATATTATCTTATTCATTTTGATATTACATTTTAGATCAGCACTCCTATTCTGATACGGGCCCTGGTCTGCAGTTGGCGGTTTCAGAGGTCAACGGAAAGGATGCTAAATGGGTGGGGGGGTGACAGACCTGACGAAGAGGATCTTCTCTTTGAGTTTGGGTTTGTCCTGTTCAGCCTCGGCGGACAGCAGTTGGGCCTGCTGCTCCAACAGCTTCATATCATCCAGCCCCATCTGGCCCGGGGCAAGATCTGAGACTGCACACACATAGAATAACAGAGTTAGATACAAAGGTACACCCTAACTCTAACCTAGCCCCAACTGGCCTGTGTTTTTCATGAAAAACATCTACAGATGTGAGAATGACACTTCAAAATCAGCATATGAGGTTAATCGATTAATCAATCTCTTATAGGAAAAACATCTAATGCTTGATAAGGTTGTGCCATCATTGGAGACCAAAGGTGTGTGTGTGTTTTGTGTTTGTGTGCGTATATGGTTGTATGCATGTGTGTATGCATGCACACGTGTGCGCGCGTGTGTGTGCGTTCTTACTGGTGCCGGTGGCGTTGGTGGTGGCCTTCATCATCTGTGAGGACATGAAGTTGACCTGTGTGTTGTACGTGGCCTGGACGCTACGCTTGATCCTCAGCATTTCCCGGATAGTGTCTTCGTTCCCATGGCGGATCTCAAACTCCTTCCATGTTTGCCAGAACGTGGCCGTCATCTGAAACAAACACACACAGGGAGTGAAACATTTTATCGCTACTCAACACGAACCTGTGTTTCCACCAAAATGAGGAAAGGACAAACAGAGAAGGACTACATGGATTGTCCAATAAGAACAGCTTGCTTTTCGTTCAACAACGTTTTCCTACGGTGTGCGTTACAGCTGGGACGATAAACCAAAAATCATTGCGATAAGTAGCCTACACTAGAGAAATGTGAAGTTTGAATTTAAATATGTTTGCTGAGTGATTGTTAATGGAACAATTGATGGCTACAACTATCAAACTAGTAGTAGTGGTAGCACATTAATGCTCTAAGTGTATTGCAAAATGTATTGTTATCGCATCAATTCAGGCAATTAATCATGATACGGATTTTTGTCCATATTGCCCAGCTATAGTGTGCACTAATGAACAGGACCCTGGATCAGTGTGAGAGCTCACCCTTGGGTCACAGATCTGAGAGCAGTAGGAGTATATGGCTCGTCCCCGGTCGATCTCGCCCAGTTTGCTCTCCATGTCAGCGAAGCGCAGACACATGTCCCTGGAGTGTTCGTCTGGAAGCACCTGGAAGAAAAACAACATATGATATTATATATTGGAATATATCAGCTGCATAACCATATACGGCATAACAATGAATAAAAATCACGTGATAAATTTAGGGGTGTCTAACTCATTTTGCCATGGGGGCTGCATTCGTTCTTCAACGAGGTCCGGAGGGCCGCACTGAAAATGTGTTTTCTTTTTCGCTGTCAGAATTAGCAAAACATTTTCCAATATCCATCTTTTGGAAAATGTTTAATGCTCACTGACTGTCTAGCTTTCATTTCAGTGAATATTAGCATGCTGGTGACAGTCAAGAAACAGTATGAATGTAGGTCCCTTATCATTTTCACAACATTTCTATTTGGTTTTAGTCATTTGAAAGTATATTGAGTTTGTCCCCCCCCCCCAAAAAAAAAATATATATATTTAAGCTTGGACACACCTACTCATCCAAGGGTTTTTCTTTATTTGTACTATTTCCTACATTGTAGAATAACAGTCAGAACATCGAAACTATGAAATAACGCGTATGGAATTATGTAGTAACCAAAAAAGTGTGAAACAAATCAAAATATTTTATATTTGAGATTCTTCAAAGTAGCCACCCGTTGCCTTGATGACAGCTTTGCACACTCTTGGCATTCTCTCAACCAGCTTCATGAGGAATGCTTTTCCAACACTTGAAGGAATTCCCACATATGCTGAGCACTTGTTGGCTGCTTTCCTTCACTCTGCAGTCCTACTCATCCCAAACCATCTCAATTAGGTTGAGGTTGGGTGAATTTGGAGGTGTATCAGAGTGGGATGGCGTATCACTGCAGAAGGCTGTGGTTGCCATGCTGGTTAAGTGTGCCTTGAATTCTAAATAAATCACAGACAGTGTCACCAGCAAAGCAAACCCACACCATCACACCTCCTCCTCCATGCTTCATGGTGGTAACCACACATGCGGCGATCATCCGTTCACCTATTCTACGTCTCACAAAGACACGATGGTTGGAACCAAAAATCTCAAATTTGGACCCATCAGACCAAAGGACAGAATTCCACCGGTCTAATATCCATTGGTCGTGTTTCTTGGCCCAAGCAAGTCTCTTCTTATTATTGGTGTCTGTTAGTAGTGGTTTCTTTGCAGAAATTTGACCATGAAGGCCTGATTCACGCAGTCTC